>NC_077229.1:34641548-34911548 GCF_027887165.1 Monodelphis domestica
AAGGAAGTGTACTTTGCAGGCATGGGTTGCTCTAGAGGTCCTGCAGTTCACCAGTATCACCATCATTATCATCATCATCTTCATCACTATCATCACCATCATCATCATCTTCATCACCAGTATCACCATCATCAACCATCATTATCACCATCATCATTTTCATCACCAGTATCAACATCACCTTCCTCACTATCATCACCATCATCTTCATCATTTTCATCACCAGAATCAACAGTCATCATCATCTTCATCACTACTGTCACCATCATCTTCATGGCTATCATCACCATCACCAGTATCACCATCATTATCATTATCACCATCATCTTCATCATTTTCATCACCAGTACCATCATCTTCATCACTATCATCACCATCACCATCATCTCCCATCATTTTCATCACCATCATCTTCATCATTTTCATCACCAGTACCATCATCTTCATCACTATCATCACCATCACCATCATCTTCATCACCATCATCATTTCCAATCATTTTTCATCACCATCATCTTCATCTTTTTCATCACAGTACCATCATCTTCATCACTATCATCACCCATCACCATCATCTTCATCACCAGAATCAACATCATCATCATCTGCATCACTACTGTCACCATCATCTTCAATGGCTATCATCACCATCACCAGTATCACCATCATTATCATTATCACCATCATCTTCATCAATTTCATCACCAGTATCGCCATCATCTTCATCGCTATCATCACTATCACCAATATCACCACCACCATCATCATCATTATCATCACCATCATGAGAAAACCTGCTAGAGAACAAGCCACCTCTCCCCATGTCTTAATGGCCTCACCTAAAAAGAACCCTCAAGCTCATTCCCTGTCTGTTTAAGGGATTCCCACCCTGAGAATTGATGAGATGGCATCGGAAAGATTCCTCAAGCATCTGGGGAAAATCTGACTAGCATAAAATGAATAACTACAATCTATTAAGGAAATGATGGAAAATCTGCTGAAATCTAGAGGCTTGTGAGAGGTGAGAAATATGCTCCTGAGTCTGAGAATAGCTGTTGAAAATGAGAAATGTTTTCTGGGTGACATGGGAGCCAAAGTAATGCAGCATTCTTTAGGAGATGGGTTCCTTCACAACAGCCTTTTTCCAGCCTCAGAACTGGCACCTCCTAGTTTAACTGTAGCCTGTGAAGAGTGAACTGATACTGAGACCCCTGAGAAAAATTATTTAAAGAAAGGAGACTGACCTTTCCAAGGGAGCTCACTGCCTTCCACCTTCTATCCCACTCCCACAAGCCTGATTCTTTCTGTACATCCCTACCAGGTTGTCCAGAGCTTAGGGTGGGTAGAGGACTATAATATTTTTTAATCCTTACCTTCCACCTTAGAATCAATACTATGCATTGGTTCTAAGGCAGAAGAGTGGTAAGGGCTAGGCAATGGGGTTAAGTGACTTGCCCAGGGTCACACCAGCTAGGAAGTGTCTGAGGCCAGACCCTGGACTTCCCATTTCTGGACAACTGAGCCACCCAGCTGCTACCTAGGACTAGAATATTTAGGGGAAATGTCCCAATCCCTATTCTTTATCTTGAATTCATGCATTTTCCCTAGTAGGGGAAAAGTGGAGGCAAGAACTACTTAAAACTTCCCACTATCCCCTTCTAATGGTCCTTCTCTCAGACTATCTCCACCCCATCAGAAACTTGGATTACATTTCTGGATTCCCATACTCTGAAAGGTAAACTTTTGCCCTTGTCTTGCAGGGTCCCAGGCCTCCACTTCACACAGTCTCCTTGCCATGCCCCTATCTTCCAGCATTCCTTTATATGTTATCTTCTTCCATTGTCAAGCTTCTTAAAGGCAGGGACTAATTGACTTGTATTTATATCCCTAATATTTAATGCAATGCCTAGCACAAAGTAAAAAATTAATGTTCAATCTATTATCTATCTATCTATCCATCCATCTATCTACCTATCTATCATCTATCTCCACCTCATGGATTCCTATTTGGCAGTTATTGGGTGCTCTAATGCCAACACCTTTGTACTTGCATGCCTTTTAGTCCAGATATTTTGCTCATCAGTGAATCAAAGCCTTCCTTTTTCTGCCACCTTTTCATCCTGCACCCCCTTTGTCCTGTCCTTCCTCTCATGAATCTTCTCCATGGGAGGTGTTTTAACTCAACATTCTTCTCAGTCTCTTGACACTGCATGAGAACCACCAAAGCATCCAAATTGCCTCTCAGTTATCCCCAACTATTTTCTTCCAATCATCCATTGCTTTACGCATCCATTCTGCTCTTCCCTGGAATAAGCTGCAGGTCCTCCATCATAGAGCTTTGGATGAATGCAACTTGAGCTCTGTAGAACCTATGAAACTGCATTTTAAGGAAAGGGATTGTATTACCAGAACACTATTGATGGGTTTTTAAGGTCTTCACTTTCAAGACAAAGGGAAGGTCATTAAAAATATGATGCAATCTCAGTGCAATCCAACTAGCTCTCTTGCTTCTATTCAATTATACATCCAGTTCCTTGATTGACTACTATGTCTGTCTGAGATATATATACTGATAAATAAAGTACACACATGGGGTGCTCATCCGACTTCATGCCACAGTCTGGACAACAAGCATTCTTCATCCATTTGTTTATTTTTCCTGCATTGATTCTCGAGCCAAACTCTCTTAAGTGATCATTTATCCTCATTGAAGAGGCTTTCAGTCTTCTAAGTATCGATACAATACGCACAGTCACAGACCAGATCAGAGACAGAGAGAGATGTGAGTGACTTACCCCAGACCACACTAGTTGAATAATATGAACATTAAGTGACAGAAATAGGATTTGAACCCAGGTCATCTGACTCAAATCCAAGACTCTGTTACATCATGCTGCCTACATCATCTTCTATAACATATGTTGGGCACACATGCCACAATTATCTTCATAGTGGTCTATCTATCTGTCTGTCTTCCTATCCACCCATCCATCAATCCACCCCTGTCTGTCGCATTCATCCATCTATCTGTCTATCTACCTATCCATTCATCCATCTATCCATCCATCTGTCTATCTTCCTATCTGCCCATCCATCTATCAATCCATCCCTGTCTGTCCCATCTATCCATCTGTCTATCTACCTATCCATTCATCCATCTATCCATCTATCTATCCATTATCTATCTATCTTTCATACATCCATCTATCTGTCTATCTACCTATCCATCCATCCATTCATCTATCATTCATCTCTGTCGGTTCCATCTATCCATCTATCTGTCTCTCTATCACAAGCATTAGAATACAAGATGAACAAATGTCCTCTGAAAGGTTTTTCTTCACTGCCCTTTTGGATGCTCAAAAAAACCAGCTCTGCTGATTTGCTTATTTGCTTCTTCAAGGGAGGCTCTCTGCCATGCTCCTGTTTAGCTGTATCTTTCTTTTGTCTTCTGATTTCATCTCTGAGGAGAATGCACAAGAGGACTAGCACCTCTGGCGTGAGGGCTTGTTGAGTCTTCTTCAGGGCTGCTCACTCACCTTTGGTGCCCACCTTGCACTCAATTCTCACCCACGGCTCCAAGGATCTGTAGCATGTGAAGTGGCTGCCCAGTAACCACTTCAGCAGTTTGGCTAGACCAGGTTGAGGGGAACTGATGGATCACAAACCTGTCTGTGAGTTGGGGCAGAAGGTGTCTACCCAAGCATGTGAAGACTTGCCTGGCAGAATGGGTGGATGAGGACAATTTGTTCCAACAGTCATGAAGGCAGCTGAAGCAGGTGCTGTGAAACCCTTAGAGCTTGGTCAGCCATGGAGGATGTCAAGGTCACCCACTGCATCCTGGTCCACCACCAGTCATCTGGATTTGGCATGGACAATTTGGCAGGATGACTTTAGAAGAGAGTAAAGGGTGATGACTGTCTTCCTCTGCCTCACTTAAATCTGATTTATGCTCAAGTCAAGAAATTCAGCCCGTGATGTCTACTGGTTCTCTTTGAAAATGAAGGACAAATAACAACAATCAAAAGAATGTCAAGGTTGATATGATCCAGTTCCTCCAAAGATACATCACAGAACTCCCATTGAAAATACTGATGGTTCATGTTTACAGAACATCTAAAATGATGGCTTCTTAGAACTGTTTGTTCATTTCCTCCCACGTGAAAGGGGACACTCATAACTAGGGGGCCACTTCAGTCGCCCAGGCAGGAATCATTTATTAAGCACCCTACTATATGTTAGGCTGTGTGCGAATCACTAAGGGTATGAAAAGAAGCAAAGACAGTCCCTGCCCTTGAGGAGGAAACAAGCCAGAAAGTATGTACAAAGGAGCTATTATAGACAGGATAACTAGTAGGTAATTAATAGAGAGCAGGGACTAGAATTAAGAGAGGTTGGGAAAGGCTTTCTGTAGAAGATGGAATTTTAGTTGGGGTTGGAAAAAGTCAAGGAAGCCAGGAAGCAGAGATAAGGAAAGAGAGCCTTCCTGGCATGGAAGATAACAGAGAAAATGGTTGGAGCTGAGAGAGAGAGACAGACAGGGAGAGGGGAGACAGACAGACAGACAGACAGAGAGAGACAGAGAGAGAGAGACAGAGAGAGACTGAGACAGAGAGAGAGAGAGACAGAGAGACAGAGAGAGAGAGAGAGACAGAGAGAGACTGAGACAGAGAGAGAGAGAGAGACAGAGAGAGAGAGAGAGAAGAGAGAGAGAGGAGAGAGAGAGAGAGATGGAGAGAGAGAGAGAGGGAGAGAGAGGGAGAGAGAGAGAGGAGATGGAGAGAGAGAGAGAGAGAGAGATGAGAGAGAGAGAGAGAGAGAGAGAGAGAGATGGATAGAGGGAGAGAGAGGGAGAGAGAGAGAGAGAGAGAGAGAGAGAGAGAGAGAGAGATGGAGAGAGAGAGGGAGAGAGAGGGAGAGAGAGAGAGAGAGAGAGAGAGAGAGAGAGAGAGAGAGAGAGAGAGAGAGAGAGAGAGAGAGAGAGAGGAGTAGCAAGGAGGCTGATATCACTAGACTGAAGAGTAGATGGTAAGAATAAGGTATCAAAAGACTGGAAAGTTAGGATGAGGCCAGACTATGAAGGACTTTGAATGACAGAGCATTTTGAGTTTTATCCTAGAAGGATAAGGAGCCAGTGGAGTACTGAGTTGGGGAGATGACCTGGTCAGATCTGACTGGAGGATGGAATTGGGGAGATGACCTAGTCAGATCTGAATGGAGGATGGACTAAAATGGGGAGAGACTGAGACAGACTCACCAGCAGGTGATTGCAATAATCCAGGCATGGGGTGATAAGGGCCTGCACCAGGGTGAGGACAGTGACGTTGGAGAGAAGTGGATGTATTGAGAGATGAAAATGATGGGCAGCAGCTTGGACATGGAAGGTGACAGAGAGTGAGGAGTACAGGACGATGCCTGGATTGTGAGCCTGGGGATGAGAGGGTGGTTTTTGTCCTCAACATTAATAAGGAAGTTTGGAAAGGGACCATTTGGAGAAAACAATAATGATTTCCATTTTGGACTTGTGGGGTTTAAGATGTCTCCTGAATATCCAGTTTGAGATGGCTGACAAGCAATCAGAGTTGGGAGGCCAGAGATCAATAAAGAGGTTAGACTGGTGATGACTTTTGACTTGAGGCTAAATTGGATTGAAGTCAGGCAGAATTGCACAAAGTCATCAGCCTCACTTTCTAGAGTCATCAAAGTCCAATGGCAAGACAAAAGTCAAGATGGCTGGCAATAGCCAAGGATGCAGTGGATGCCCTTGGCATCTTCCATTGTCTGACCAAGCTCTAAGCTCTCCCAGTGCCTGCTTCAGCTCCCTTCATGGCCCTTTGGAAGAGATTGTTCTCATCCACCTATTCCACCAGGGAGGTCTTCACATGCCTGGGGTAGATTCCCCTTAGTCATTGATAGGTTGTATGTGGCCCCTCGGTCACCCTCTCCCTGGTTTAGCCATCTCCTGAGGTCGTTTACTGGAGTGTTGTCACTGTGCATGCTTAAATAGTCTTAAATAAATTACATATATTTATTTATATATGATATAATAGTATGATATTTGGTATATTGTGATTTTTGATAGCTATTTGAATATGCATTCAAAGTCATGGCTAAGGGAAGCTTATTGAGCCCTGGAAGGGATTTTAGTGGCCATCTAAAACAACCCTTAATTTTACAGATGAGGAAACTGAGGCTTAGGGAGATGGTGCCCCAGTTCACAGAGATAGTCAGTGGCAGAGCCCTGATTCAAACCCAGATCCTTTGATTCCAAACCTGGCAAATTTCTTGCTGTGCCATATCTATTAACAATAGTAGTGCCCAATAGCTAGGTGGAACAGCAGATAGAATGCTGAACCTGAAATCAAGAAGATTTGGGTTCAAATCCAAGCTCAGATACTAGGTAAATTACTCAATCCAAGTTGCCTCAATTTCCTAATCTGTAAAATGAGCTGAAGAAGGAAATAACAAACTGCTGTGGTATCTTTGTCAAGAAAAACCAAATGGGATCAGAGAGAGTCAGACCCAACGGAAGTGACTCGACAAACACAAGAACAAACAACAAAAGTGCCCCAACAATGAT
The DNA here is from genome assembly GCF_027887165.1 of Monodelphis domestica. NCBI lineage: Eukaryota > Metazoa > Chordata > Mammalia > Didelphimorphia > Didelphidae > Monodelphis > Monodelphis domestica. The sequence goes on from NC_077229.1 coordinate 34,648,129, forward strand.
GAGCTTGTTAATCTCTGCACCGGGGAGATGATGAATAAGTGCATCTGCCCAAGTGACTGACCTGCTCCATGCAATAGCTTAGCTCAAAGGTAAATTTTTGCCTGGAGGCAGCATGGCTTAGTGGTTAGAGTGAATCCGGCTTCAAAGGAGAAAGAGGAAGCTGTCAAAATTATCCTGCACAAAATTGTTGCTTCACAAGTCATGTCAAGTCAACAAGTTTTTATTGGGTGCTTACTGTGTACCTGGCACTGTGCTAAGTACAGAGAAATAGGATAAAAGGTAAAAAAAACATGGTGTCTGTGCTCAATGAGCTCCCATTTTAATTCAAACCTTATTGTTAGCTATTATTACTATCGCATTGCTAAGTAGCACCATAGTGCCCAGAGCATCCAGCCTAGAGTCTAGAAGATGCATCCCTCTCAGTTCAAATCTGGCCTCAATCACTTACTAGCTGTGTGACCCTGGGCAAGTCACTTAACCCTTTTGCCCTCAGTTTCCTCATCTGTCAAAAGAGGTGGATAAGGAAATGACAAACCACTCAGTTTATCTTTGCTAAGAAAACTCTAAATGGGGTCACAGAGAGTCAGATAAGCCTGAAGAACAGCAAGGAAATGATCATTTATGGTTTTACTACTCAGGTACCACATCAGTCCTTATGATGCCAAAATCTTGCCCGGCCAGAGAAATATGCCACGACATCCAAGACCCAACTGCTCAAGTCCATCCATGCTCTCTCCCCTCCATGGAGATTATAATCCATCCACAGTCCATCCTGCATGATTCTCAGGCTCTTCCTCCCATCAGGTCCTCCCAGAGCATCCATCCAAGTGACCTCAAAGCCTTCCTCACTTTCTCTCGCTATCTTGTGGCTACCAAGCAAGCTCGCAGATGGCCCATCAGTGGTCCCTCACTCTCCCCACCTGGCCAGTCCATCTTCTTTCTCCTTCGCGCATCCTCTCTTTTTTGTTCCTAATTCTTTAGCAGTGGCAGCCCGCCCCCTGGACCTCTCCACCTTCTTCTGAGTGAAACTCATTTCCTATCTTGAGGCTCTGGGATTCCAAGACTGGCAGCCCAGAACACACACTAGCGATAAAGTGAATGAAATCATCACGCGTGGCCGACAGTAGTACTTAGCCCGGGTAAATGGCTCTTGTCAAGCCTGACAAATTATACAGGAATCAGAATTCTTTTTTGTCTTCATACCAGCCTGGTGGAGAAGAATGGGGGAGGAGGGGAGGAAGGCTCCTCCTCCCAAAGCCCCAATCCCTCTATCTACCTAAACAGGCATCAGAACTGACATCCAGTGATATCACACACAAAATGTCAACCCTGCTGCTGCCCACAGAACCATCTCTGCTTCAAAAAAAAATGGCGCAGGGGAATTGTCCTCCACTCCCCCAAGCATCATCTAAGGTGACTATTGGAGCTGTTTAGGAGAAGGAGATGAGCCTTCTAGGTCAGCATCTGCTTCATGAGATGATGAAAGACAGCCAGCAATCTGATGTCTAGCCGATCCCTAGATCCCTTATCCACATGGGCATTGGGGCTGGTTTTCTCTTTAAACAAATAATAATAAGCAGTGGGGTAGAGAGGCTAGAGAGCTAGCCTCCAAGCTAGACTCTGGGCAAGTCACTTAATCTCATAATGGCCTGGGCATCTCTCTAAGACTCTTCTGTTCAGTTGGGAACCTCTTTGAGGTTCTCTTTGGCAAAAGATATTGGAGTGGTTGGCCATCCCCTTCTCCAGCTCATTTAACAGCTGAGGAAACAGAGCAAAAAGGGTCCAGTGACTTGCCTAAGACTGGATTTGAACTCAGGAAAATGAGTCTTCCTGACTCCAGACCCCAGCTCTCTGGGCACTATGGTGCCAACCTAGCCACCTGGAGTTGGCAAATGATGGCCTTCAGGTCAAATCTGGATGATTACCTATTTTTTTAGTATTTTGGTAATTTGTAGGTATTTTTTGTATTTTTGTATGGCCGCAGAACTAAGAATAATTTTTATTTGTCTATTTATTTATTAATATTTTTATTTGACCATTTGTTGACCCCAGTTCTAAGAGAGTAAATTCCCCCAAAAGTTCCTTATTTACACTGAAAAAGGGACTTTCCTCACCTGAGAGTTCCCTATACCAATGAACTCTCAAGTTCTTCCTCCCTTTAAACAAGAGTCATTCAAAACATTAAGTGATCACCGATGACTCAACTCTGTCTCAGTAAGCTGTCACCATCATGGTAAGAGGAAGAAAACCTGGTCCTACTTGTCTGGAAGACCTAAGTTGAATCCCAGCTCCACCAGTGGCTAATAGTTACCTTGGAAAAGTCATCACCCATCCCTCAGCCTTTGTTTCCTCAACTGTTGAAATGTGGAGTTGAGTTAGATCAAGGATTCTTAATCTGGAATCCATGAACTCTTTAAAAATGATAACGATATTTCAACATAATTAACTTCCTTGATAATCCTCTGTATTTTATTTAGACATGTGAAAACATCATTCTGAGAAGGAGTCCATTGGCTGTACCAGATTGCCAAAATGGAGCCATGATCCAGGAAAATTCAGATGCCCTGGGTTAGAGGGCAACTAAAATGCTAGCAGATAGAACACCAGGTCTGGAGTCAGGAGGCCATGGGTTCAAATCTGACCCCAGACGCTTCCTAGCTGTGTGACCCTGGGCAAGTCACTTAACTCCATTGCCTAGCCTTTATCACTCTTCTATCTTAGAAATAGGACACAGTATTGGTTCTAAGATGAAAGGTAAGGATTTTAAAAAGAAATGAAACACTTGGGCTAGATGATATCTAAAGTCCTCTTCAGTCAACCAGTCAGTTTTCACTTCTAAAAATCTAAAATACCATGACTCTTTCCAGATTGAGTAGGAATATCTCTTCTTCAGATAATGGGGTGCAGGTCCCCAGTTCATTTTTTCAACAGCCACTTCCTCTAAACAAGAGCAATTAACCCATGCCTTGACTTCCATTGGATTGGTGGATGGTCAGAGATCCAGAAGCTAAGGGGCATCTCTAGCACTCTTCTTGATTCTAAGATCCCTCCCCTAGAATGTCTAACCCTATTGTTTTCATCAGAGATGAAGGGATGCCGCCGCTATGTGGAACAGTAGAGAGCCAGACCTGGAGTTGGGAGGTCCTGGGTTCAAATTTGACTTCAGACACCTCCTAGATGTGTGACTCTGGGCAGGTCATTTAACTCCAGTTATCTAGCCTTTACCACTCTTCTGTCTTGGAATCAATACTTCCTACTAATTTTAAGAAACAAGGTTAGGGTTTTTTGAAGAGTTAACTATAGGGGCAGCTAGGTGGTGAATTCTGATCCAGTGTCAGTCATTTACTAACTATGTGATCCTGATCAAGTCACTTAAACCTGTTTGTAGAAAGCAAAAGAGAGAAAAGAAAAGAAATGAGGGAAAGAAGTATTCCAAGATTCTAGAAGGAGCCAGGCATGATGGTGCATACTTGTCATCTCTACTACTGGGGATACTGGGAGGCTGCTGGACCACTGGGTTTGGGAATTCAGAGTGAAAGTCAATAGAGTATCCATACCAAATCCAACACCAATATGGCGGACCCTCAGGAGCAAAGGGCCACCAACCTTCCTAAAGAGGAGCAAACTGGCCCATGTTGTAAGCAGAGCTTGTCAAAGCTGCTGTGCCCATCTGTGTGAGGGTGAGCTCTGTGAATGGCCATTGGCACTACCCCCAAATTAAAACAATCAGGAGCCGCTGAGACCCATTGTTTAAATTTTATTCCTATCCTTCCACCTGTATTTATTCCAATAGTGGAGAGCACCAGCACCATTTCTGTAGGGCACTGTCAGCAGCTTTGACCAAGGCAGGGAGGCTTGGGAGCAGGAAGAGGCAGGCAGTTGGCAGGAGTGAGAACAGAGGCAGACAGGGGGACTAGCCGGGGATGATGGGCTGGCTGGGTGCAGACACCCTCTGAGTCAGCATGACAAGGACATAATTGGCCGTGGCTGGCATAGTCATTACCAGCCACTGAATCCCACAGTAAGCAGCAGATAACTGCTACTTGCGGGGAGGTCTCCAGTCTGTGGGTTCTGAACAACTGTTTTCCAAGAGGTTAAATTACAGTGAAGGGCAGACAACCCACACTCCTTTGCATGGCCCAACTGGGCTGCCCCCCGCCATCTTTTTTTGCTGCCCTTGCAATAATGGCCAGCACTGACTTTTAATGAGACAGCACCAAGCGATGCTCTCAGAGGATGCTACCTTGTCCGTCTCCTGGCATTTAGACGTGCTCTAATTCAAACTTACAGTAACCCCAGAAACCTGGGAGAGATGGAGGAGGGTGTAGGAAGGGCAGCCTGGAGCACTTGGACGCTGGCCATGAGACAATCTCTACTTTTTGTAGGAATGGGTAAGAATGACCTGAGCTTCTAGAAATGACCTAGGAAACCTTGGTTCTTTTTTTCCAAATTGTGGAAAGAGTCCTGGATTTCGAGTCAGAGCACCTGAGTTCAAATCTTGACCTCTCCATTATAGCTTCTGATGTGACTTTGGACAAGCTGCTTCATCTACTTTGGTCTCAATTTCCCCATCTATAAAATGAGAACATTTGATAAAAATGACTTCTAAGTTCTCTTCCAGCTCTCATTTAAGAGACAGGTTGTGTAGTAGAAAGAGGGCTAGACTTGGAGTTGGGAAGATGAGTTCAAATCCTGCCTCAGACATTTAACAATTTCATGATGCTGGTCAAGTCACTTAACTCTCTTAGACTCAGTCTCCCCATATGTAAAAAAGGAAGGAAGGAAGAAGGAAGGAAGGAAGGAAGGAAGGAAGGAAAGAAGGGAGGAAGGAAGGAAGGAAAGAAGGAAGGAAGGAAGGAAGGAAAGAAGGAAGGAAGGAAAGAAGGAAGGAAGGAAAGAAGGAAGGAAGGACGGAAGGGAGGAAGGAAAGAAGGGAGGAAGGAAGGAAGGAAAGAAGGAAGGAAGGAAAGAAGGAAGGAAAGAAGGAAGGAAGGAAGGAAGGAAGGAAGGAAGGAAGGAAGGAAGGAAGGAAGGGAGGGAGGGAGGCAGGGAGGAAGGGAGGAAGGGAGGGAGGAAGGAAGGGAAGGAGGGAGGGAGGAAGGAAGAGAGGGAGGGAGGAAGGGAGGGAGGTAGGAAGGAAGGGAGAGATGGAGAGAGGAAGGAAGGAAAGAAGGGAGGGAGGGAGGGAAGGAAGGGAGAGAGGGAGGAAACAAGCATTTATTAAGCACCTACTATGTGCTAGGCACTTCACAAACATTATCTCATTTGATCCTCATAACAACCCTGGGATTTGAGAGCTATTATCTCCATTATAAATGTAAGGATCAGATCCAATAACACAGTTAAAACTCTGTAAAACTTCAGTCACTTATCACTATCTGTTCAAATCATTTAAGCTGTTTCAGCCTCAGTTTCTCATCCATAAAATAGGAACAATAATAGGGCCTGCCTCACTCAGCTTTTAGGAGGCTCAAATAAGATAATGTCTATCAAAAACTCTGCTCACCTTCCACTGCCATAAAAATGGCAGCTCTTATGATGAAGATGAGTCAATGACTCTAAGACATAGATGGTCAGACCAGCTTTCAAACAGAATTATATTGGTTTCCCAAGCTTTGGTATTATAGGAATTTATAGATGTCTTCTGGTGAGGCGTTCCCATTTCCAAAACAGAGAAACTGAGGTCTGTAGAGTAGACCTGGAAGAAGAAGTGGGAGTATCAGAGAAAATATAGGAAAAGGTTCCTCTGCTAAGAAGACCTGGGTTCAAACCCAGGATCTGATATTTACTTAGCTATGTGACTGAATAAATGACTTAGTCTCTATGAACCCCTGTTTCTTCATCTCTACATCAGAGATAATAATGCCCCTAGTTGGTGCAGCTAGATGATGTGGTAGATAGAATGTGGACTGGAGTCAGGAAGACTTGAGTTCAAAACCAGCCTCAGTCACTTATTAGCTGTGTGACCTTGGGAAAGTCACTTAACCTCTGTTTGCCTCAGTTTCTTCAATTGTAGAATTAGGATAGCACCAAATTCCCTGGGTTTTCATGAGGCACAGATGAGAAGGCATTTGTTAAGCTCTTAGAACAGGGCCTGGCATACACAGGGAACTTAATAAAGGCTTATTTCCTTTCTTCTTTTCAAACTGGACATTGTCTACAAAAAGGGCGCTTTCAAGTATAAGAGAGGGTCCCAGGTCTTCTTGACTCCAAATTTAGGATACACAATTCCCTTGAATTAGAACTGATGTTCTTGGGAGCAGAGACTAAGCCTTACTCTCTGATAGTACAGAATTCTTTTAACTATCATCAAGAAAAGGGAAAAAGGGCAATTCCAAATGGAACCTCTGGCTCTTTAAATGGACTCTTCTCAATCTTGTGAGGCTGCTCACAAAGTATTCTTCAATTTGTGCCCACATCCAGAGTCTCCCCTGAGTTCATTATAACATAGCTGCTATTTATGTCTCTACAGACAAGGTAAAAGTGCCTTCAGTTCCCATGAAAGCACACAAGCTAACAATACATCACACATTTATTTCACTCCCACAGAAAATGGTGGAATACCAAAGATTCATACCCAAATCTGCTAACAGTCAAGACAACTCTCCTTCCCTTCCTAGAGAGCCTAATGTCTTCCCCAGAGACCTGTAGCTCTAGATTTACTCATATTTAGTCCTTTAGATTTATGGGGTCACCCTATGGTTGAAGCTCCCCAAAAAGGAAACACGTGGGGGCTCTAGAATTAACCTGACGTTCCCCTACACTTGCCCAATTTGAGTAATGCACCATTGAGAAGGAAGGAAAGGTTCAGGTCTATTCTTCATTCCTCATTGCTTCTCTCCTCCAAGATGCCATGGTTCCCCACTTCTCTACAAGGCTTGTCCGCCATGATGCTGCCTCTCCTCATGAGGACTATACCTCACCTCTGACCACCCAGGGCTGTGCTCGGCTCCCTGGCTCTCTTCTCTCTGCTCCCTTCCAAGGGTCACGTTCAAGGGCATAATTCCAATCCACACCACCACAGGATCCTAGATTTAGAAGAAGAAGCCTGAGAGGTCGACAAGTCCAAATCACCATTCCATTTTACAAGGGAGAAAAACGAAGTCCAGGATCACACAATCAATCAATAACCACTTATTAAGCCCCTACTATGGGCCAGACACTGGATGAAGAGTAGCAATCCAGAGGAAAACATGATTTATCATTTGTCTGTATGGTTTGGGGTTTGGGTCTTTTAAGATGACTCTATTAAAAATGAATAATATGGAAATAGGATTTGAGTGATAATATATGTATATTCCAGTGGAATTGCTTGTCAATTCTGGGAGGAAGGGAGGGAAGAGGGGAAGGAGAGAACAAAAATCATCTAACTGCAGGGAAATTTTCTTAAAAAGAAAAGGGAAATGGAAGAGGCAAGACTTTGTGTAATTAGAATATCTTGAACCCTTGGACGTCATCTCCCAGCATCCCTTTCCCTTCATCCTCACCATGGCGTCTTTAAACTTTCTGTAATTCCGCCCTCTCTCTCTTCTCTGGCGACCATGGCTGGGTTAGCTCCTTTTTTACTCCAGCTTTCTGTTTCCCTTTACTTCAAGTTATTATTAATAAAATCATATTAAATATAATACTTGGAGTATTGGGATATTAATTTATTTTAATAAACCCTTACCTTCCATCTTGGAATCAATGCTGTGTATTGTTTCCAAGGCAGAAGAGGTGGTCAGGGCTAGGAAATGGGGGTTCAGTGACTTGCCCAGGATCACACATCTGGGAAATGTCTGAGGCCAGATTTGAACCCAGACCTCCCATCTCTAAGCCTGGTTCTCCATCCACTGAGCTACCCAGCTGCCCCCAGGATATTAATTTTTAATCTAACAACTTGAACTCATGTCTTTCCGACTCCATGGTGATGGAGCAATGACTCAAACTGGCATTAACTTGGTTTCATGAAAAACAGTTGGAGTCAGAGTTCCTAGTGGACCCTTTAACCATAGGGTCACTGATTCCCCTCTTGGATTCTTCTATCTCAGAAAAGTCCCAGGGCCTGTCATCCAAAGGATGATAGGGAAGCTAAAATAGAAATTGGAATTCTGACACCTCTTTCTTAGCTCCTCCACTAAGTTTGTAACTTTCCCCTCAATGAAGCAGCGTCCGAAGGCAATCTGTGGGCCTCCTTCCCCTCACCCCCGCCTCACCATTTCCTGTAATGTGTCACTATTTATAATTATATAAATAATAAAAACCAAGCCTTTTAAGGAGCCCCTAGTCCTAGAGCGATAGCCTCTTATTTTTAGACAGCCAATCCGCGGAGCTGTAAAGCCTCTGCAGTCCATACCTCTGGCCCCAGCCATGCCTTGAGCCAAGGATGCTTCCTCACGGGGGAGAGCTAATGTCCAAAATCTTGATGGACGTAATAATAGTTTGATGTTTTCCAGGGGCTTTAGGGTTTGTTTCAGAATCCCACAGCAGCCCTAAGAGGTAAATGCTTGGAGATTATTGTCCCCATTTTGCAGCTGAGAAAATTGAGGCTCAGAGAGCTAGTTGGTGTCCCAGAGAGGAATGGGAACCCCACTGTCCTCCATCCTAGTCAGACTCCATGCCAAGTAATTTGTTCCATTCTGGGTGCCACATATGAGGAAATGCACTGATAAGTTGGGCTCCCCCCAGAAGAGACAGAGAGATCACTGGGTTGGGCATTACATGACCAGAGTCCAGATCCAAAGACTTCAACAAGTCATTTCATTTCTTCCAGACTCAGTTTCCCCATCCATAAAATAAAACGATTGAACCAGTTGGCTTCTAAAGTCCCTTCCAGACCTAAATGTAGGATTTAGATGGTCCGACCCATTCTGGGTGACTCTGGGGAAATCACGTTGCCCAAGGTCCATTTTAGCTTAGCAAATATGAGGGAGAAAGCTGCTGGAATGAAGGGGGTTGGGAAAGGCTTCCTGTAGAAGGTAGAATTTTGATTTATTTTTTTTTAAACCTTACCTTCCATCCTGGAGTCAATAACTGTGCATTGGCTCCAAGGCAGAAGAGTGGTAAGGGCTAGGCAATGGGGGTCAAGTGACTTGCCCAGGGTCACACAGCTGGGAAGTGTCTGAGGCCAGATTTGAACCTAGGACCTCCCATCTCTAGGCCTGACTCTCAATCCATGGGAGCCACCCAGCTGCCCCCAGAAGGTAGAATTTTGATTGGGATTTAAAGGAAATCCAAAAGAAAATGAGGAAGAATGTTCTGGGTACGGGGAGAGATGAAGAAAGAGAATAACAGGAGACAAGAGATAAAGTGTCTTGTCCATGGGACAGCCATGTGCCACTGGATGGAAGGGTACATGTTGGGGAGTAAGATGGGAGAAGATTAGAAAGCAAGGAGGAGGCTGGGTAACAGAGGGCTTCTAATGCCAAACAGGGCATTTTGTATTTGCTACTGGAGGTGATGGAGAGTCACTCAAGCTCATTTAGTAAGGTGTAGAGGTGACGGGTCAGACCTGAGCTTTAGGAGAAAGAAAGGAAGGAAGGAAGGAAGGAAGGAAGGAAGGAAGGAAGAAGGAAGGAAGGAAGGAAGGAAGGAAGGAAGGAAGGAAGGAAGGAAGGAAGGAAGGAAGGAAGGAAGGAAGGAAGGAAGGAAGGAAGGAAGGAAGGAAGGAAGGAAGAAAGGAAGAAGGAAGAAAGAAGAAAGGAAGAAAGAAAGAAAGAAAGAAAGAAAGAAAGAAAGAAAGAAAGAAAGAAAGAAAGAAAGAAAGAAAGAAAGAAAAGAAAGAAAGAAAGATAAGAAAGAAAGAAAGAAAGAAAGAAAAGAAAGAAAGAAAGAAAGAAAGAAAGAAAGAAAGAAAGAAAGAAAGAAAGAAAGAAAGGAAGAAAGGGAGGGAGGGAGGAAGGGAAGGGAAGGGAAGGGAAGGGAAGGGGAAGGGAGGGAGGAAGGATAGACAGATTATTGTAGATGGCCTTGCAGAAGAGATAGAAATGAGGTAGCAGGGCTACCCAGATGACCTCTGAGGTCCCCTTTCATCCTTAGGCTCAGTGGGCCAGGGAGAAGGCCAGGCTACATACATCCCCTCAGGAAATAATAGGTCTCTCTCTGGAGGCCTTTGGGCAAAGGCATGTGGTTCTGTTCTGTTGTCAAGGGGATTCTATTTCAGTGCAGGTTGGACCAGATGTGCCTTCCACCTCCAAGACGCCATGATTCAGTATGGTGCCTTGGAAAGGAGTCCGGCCCTGGAGTCAGTAGACCTCTGAATCTCATTACCTATATTGTTGCTGATTGGTTAAAGACAAGCGATTGGATTTCCTTATGAATGAGGTGGTTGGCCTAGATGGCCTCGGAGGTCCCTCTCGACACCAAACCTGATGCTATAATCCTCTCTGTGCTCAGTTTCCTCCTCTGTAAAAGGAGGGGGTTGGCCTCGCTGGCTTGGGCAGCCCCTTCCGGCTCTCAGTTTCGGAGCTTCTGATGCCACGTTTCTGTGCCGTTTCTTATAACTAAACTGTGTCAACCTAACCTATGCCAAAGCTTTTAATCAGCTTCTCCGGGAGGAGAGCCAGTTGCCTGGTGACTGAAGTGTTTCAAGCCTTCAGGAGGTTGGGCTGCGTGGTGGAAAGTCAAGATTTTCCCCAGGCTTTAGGCTAACAGGGCTAATCATTCTGAACAAGCCCCTCCCCAAAGCTCCCAGTTGCTAGGTTAAAATAGAGGCCCTGAATTACCCACAGCACAGGGCCATTACTTGGAAGGGGACCCCCCCATTTCCCGATTATATTCAAAACAAAGGATTGAGGACACCACTCGTCCTCCAAGGAGAAAGGGTTGGCCCCGATGAGCTTCAGTTCATTCAGCCTGCTCCTGTGTCCCCTTTGCTCCCGGGGAGGAGTGGGAGCTGGTTTGGGGGGAGGAACAAAGCCTTCAACCATGGCAAACGTCACCCCCGACCCAGTCTTCCCAAGAGCTTGTCCTTGCCTTTTCCTCCTGCCCTCCGTCTGGCTGAGGCTGGTAAATCTGCTTTTGCCTTTCTCTGAAGCCAGATGATTAGCAAGAGGACCCGGGAGCCCCGCAAGGCAAGGCATCCCCTGTTTTCTCTCGGGGTGTCGGCTAGCCGAAACACTCTCCTTGGTCCCCGGGGCTCCAGTCTTCCAAAGGCCATTTATAAAATGAAGAGGAGAGGACCGGACGACCGTGGAACTGGGGATGTTGAGCCTGGAAACGGGAAAGCTGGGGGTCAAATTAAATGGATTTCAATCAACGAGCTTTGGGGTTACAAAGACAAAAGTGAGGCGCTCCCTGCCTCGTTCAGCTTGTGGAAGGGCATTAACCATGTCCGCCAAGAGTACAAGTAGGGAAAATGGGTAGATGGCAGAGATATATTGGGGCTCCTAAGCAAGGACAAACTCCCTGATACTCTTAACTAATGCTTTCCATGTTAGACTGTGAGCTCTGAGGACAGAGACAGTTCTTAGCTTGCTTTGCATCCCCCGGGGCTGGGCACACACAGTAAAGGAGCAGTTCATAAATGTTTGTTGATTGACTAATAATGAGAGCTGTCCCAAAGTGGAATGGGCTGGGGGGGCCCTCCCTGGAGGTCTTCCAGCAGAGCAGGGTGACCACTCATTGAGGATGACTCTTTCCTGTTCATGGATCTAATTAGACAGTCTCTGAGGTCTCGTTAACACTAAATCTTTTCATACTCAATAAACTCCATTTTTTTCTTATCATTTGGCCATAGGCCAGAGTGCCTGGCTCATATAAGGCAATTAATAAGTTTGCTGAATTACATTAAAGCTCTTCTGTCCAGACAGAAAGGTAAGAGGAGATGGGATGTGCCCATTGCATTGCTGTGGTTGCAGAAGTCCCAGAGGGGAAGGAGAAGGGAAGAAACCTTTTACTAAGACCTGCTGCATGCCAGGTTTTAATTATTTCATTTATCTTTCACAACAGGGGCTCTGATTATTCTCATTTTACAGAGGAGGAAACTGAGGCAGACAGCAGTTAAGTCACTTGCCCAGAATCACACAGCTAGTAAGTGTCTGAGGCTGGATTTGAACCCTGGGTCTTCCCGTTTCCAAGCCCATTGCTCTATCCAGTCCACTACCTGGATTCTAGGATGCATCATGCATTGTACTAACTAGTAAGGCCACAGAGACAAAATGAAACAGTCCCTGCCCTCAAGACGCTTACAGGGGAAATAAGACCTGAGTTCAAATCCAAATTCAGGCACTTACTAGCTCTGTGACCCTGGATAAGTCACTTCCTCTGCTTGTCTCAGTTTCCTTATCTGTAAAATGGAGATAATAAGAGCACCTACCTCCAAGAAATTGTTGCAAGGATCACATGAGATAACATCAGAAAAGTGCTTTGCAGCCCTTAAAGCCACCTAGTAAAGGGCTAGCTATTGTTCTATAATAGAAACAAATGAAAGAGGAAAAGAAGGTAATTTGGGGAGGAGTTGGGGAAGATCAGGAAAAGGAGATGGGTAGTTGAACTGAACTTTGAAGGAAACTAAGAATTCTAAGAATCCGAGGTAAAGAGAGAATTCTAGGCATGAGGAACTGCCAAGGCAAAGTCATGGAGTTGGGAAATGGAGAGTTATTTTGTGGGTGGAACAGCAAACAAGTCTGGTCATACTGTATCTGTTCGGACTTCACGGCTCCATTGAGAGTTTTCTTGGCAGAGATCCTGGAGTGGTTTGTCATTTCTTTCTCTAATTCACTTTGCAGATGGGGAGACAGAGGCAAACAAGGTAAAGAGACTTGTCCAGGGTCACACAGGTAGTAAAGTTCTGAAGCCAGATTTGAACTGGGGAAGATGACTCTTTCTGACTCCAGGCTCCGCTCCCTATTGACACCACCCAGAGCCCTAGCGACATGCCCTGGCTAAGCAGTAAGATTAGTAAAGAGGAATGAATGATGTGCCAGCCGCTTATTAAGGTAGTGAGGAGCCAGGCTGCGGGAGGATTCAAATGCCAAACAGAGGAGTTTCTAGTTAATCCTAAAAGCCATGAGCAGCCGCTGGAGTTTACCGAGCAACTGAACCTCTGGGGTGCGGGGAGGCCAGGAGGGAAGCTGGGACAGCACCGAGCTAGAGCTGATAGCCTCCCCTTGCCTCGAGCACAGATCAATTGATTCCTTACCCCCATCCGTCCCAGGACATCTCAGAATAAATGAAGCAGAAAAGAGGACATGTTTCTTTAACGCGTTCTGTTCCGTGCGGCCCTCGTCCCCCGCCCCCCATCCCCCCACCCCCACCCCAGCTTCCACTCGGGGGAACTCCAGCAACTCTCCTCCAGGAGCTCCTCCAAGTCTCGGTGGCAGCTTGTTCCTAGGAGACGGGGCGGCAGGAAGGAGGCAGCTTAAAAGCCCCATCACTTACTTACTCATTTGATTTTTTTAATAATTTAGGAAAGTAAAATCCTTGGAACCAATAAAAAGAAGCGAGGGTCATCAAAATAGCCTTCCCGGCAGGGGAGAGCAGCAGCTCTACACGGCTGCCTCCCAAGGTCAGGGAAGCCCCGGCGCCAGAGGGGACCAGCTTGGGTCCTGAGAGGGCTCTCCTCCCGTCCAGCTCCCTTCGGCTTTGTGGGAGGTGCGCCTACAGGGGGAGCCCCCGAGAAGACCCTCCGGGTTTCTGAGGGAGGAGACTTGGAGCTGGAAAGGATCCTCGAAGTGTTCTCGTCCAACCCCCTCAGGGGGCCCGTAAAAAGAGTAACAGTCAGTAATAGTGACTATTTCCGGAGCGCTTACTATGGGCTGGGCACTAAACTAAGTATTTTACAACGATTTACTCATTTGATCCTCACAAAAGCGTGGGGGGGGGGGGGAGAATGGGCTGCGGTTAGTGTCCTCATTTTACAGATGGGGAAACTGAGGCAAACAGCAGTTAAGTGACTTGCTCCATTCATTTATTCATTAGCTGGTATGTATGTATATATATAAATACATGCATATGTGTGAATATATTGTGTATGTATATATATATACACATATATACAAACACACTATATGTATATATAGGTAGATGATGGATGGATAGATAGATAGATAGATAGATAGATAGATAGATAGATAGATAGATAGAAATGGATGCATGGATGGATGGATGGATGGATGGATAGATAGATAGATAGATAGATAGATAGATAGATAGATAGATAGATAGATAGATAGATGGACCGACAGACAGATGTACAGACAGGCAGACAGATAGATGGATGGATAGACAGACAGACAGACAGACAGAAAGACAGACAGACAGACAGACAGACAGACAGACAGACAGACAGACAGATAGATAGATAGATAGATAGATAGATAGATAGATAGATGGACTGACAGACAGATGTACAGACAGGCAGACAGATGGATGGATAGACAGACAGACAGACAGACAGACAGACAGACAGATAGATAGACAGATAGATAGACAGACAGACAGACAGACAGACAGACAGACAGACAGATAGATAGATAGATAGATAGATAGATAGATAGATAGATAGAAATGGATGCATGGATGGATGGATGGATAGATAGATAGATAGATAGATAGATAGATAGATAGATAGATAGATAGATAGACGGACCAATGGACAGATGTACAGACAGGCAAACAGATTAGATAGATGGATGGACAAACAGATAGACAGACAGACACAGACAGATAGATAGATAGATAGATAGATCGATAGATACAAGATAGACGGACCAATGGACAGATGTACAGACAGGCAGACAGATAGATAGATGGATGGACAAACAGATAGACAGACAGAGAGAAAGAAAGAAAGAAAGAAAGAAAAGAAAGAAAGAAAGAAAGAAAGAAAGAAAGAAAGAAAGAAAGAAAGAAAGAAAGAAAGAAAGAAAGAAAGAAAGAAAGAAAGAAAGAAAGGAAGGAAGGAAGGAAGGAAGGAAGGAAGGAAGGAAGGAAGGAAGGAAGAAAGAAAGAAAGAAAGAAAGAAAGAAAGAAAGAAAGAAAGAAAGAAAGAAAGAAAGAAAGAAAGAAAGAAAGAAAGAAAGAAAGAAAGAAAGAAAGGAAGAAAGAAAGAAAGAAAGAAAGAAAGAAAGAAAAGAAAGAAAGGAAAGAAATGAATGCATGGATGAATTGATGGATGAATGGATAGAAATGGATGGATGAAAGGAGGGAGGGATGATGGAGGGAGGGACAAATGGATGGATCGATAGATAGATACATACATGAAGAGAGAAATGGATGAATGAATGGATAGACAGAGAGAAATGATAGAGAGATAGAAGACAGAGAGATGATTGATAGATTTAGAGAGAGATGATAGAGATGATAGAGAAAGAGATAGATGATAGAGAGGTAGATAGATATAGATATACAATGATTGCTTGATGCCAGGTTATCACTAGCCACTGGAGCTACAAACGCAAAGTAGTACCTGATCTCAAGAAACATATTCTATTGGAGCAGAGGGGTGAGAACTAGTACTTTAAGATTTGAAAAGGACTTTACCAATATTATTTCATTTGATCCTCACAACAACCTTGAGCTATAGGTGTTATCACCCCATTTTGCAGATGGGGAAGTGATCCAGAAGTTAAGCTTCTTGTCCAAGTTTATATCAATATGAAGTGTCTTGAGTTAGAATCTGATCTCAGGTCTTTCAGATTCAAGTTCCAGCTGTCTATCCATTGTGCCATCTACTTACCTCCTAACACATACAGAAACACATTCAGAAAAATAAATATGTACATACAAAAAGATATATATGAACTGACAACTGGGGGCATCAGGAAAAGCTTCCTGGAAGAGATGACTTTGAAAGAACTTTAGGATTCTATAAATCAGAGGCAAAGAATATATTCCAGGAAAACAGGATAGCCTGAGCAAAAATAGGGAGGCTGAGATGGAATGTTGTGTACAGGTGGGCCATTTGGGCTGAAACTTAAGAGTGTGTGAAGGAGAACAGTGTTTCATATACCTGGAAAGTGGGCTGACATCTGAATGGCTTCTTTAGAAGCCAGAGAAGTTTGTATTTTATCCTAGGGGCAAGAAGAGAGCAACAGATCTGTGTTTCAGGAAAACTAACATTTTTTGACATCCCTAAAATCCTTTTAGCATGCAATAGGTCTTCTTTTGCTGTAATCCCTTGTTTTACACAATTTGGCATTGCACTCACAAGATTTTGACATGTATTCTTTAATTCCGCAGGAAACCACATATGGCACTGGATATTAAGGCTCTATTTGACAGTCCATTTTTTTCAATAATAGCTTTAATTATAGCCAAAAAGAATTTTTTTCAATTTCCTCATATTGTTTCATTTTCAGTGAGCAATTTTTGTGTCCCCTCCATCCTACCTCAAGTTTAAAGAAAAAGGAAAACCAAGACCCTTGCAACAAATATGCAGAGTCAAGCAAAACAAACAATGCCTGTGAGAGAGGAATTTGAGAGAAGGGAAGAGAATGACAGCAGGGAGACCAGTTAGGAGGCTACTGCAGTATTATTCCAGGGGAGAATCGGCTAGTGGTCATGTGAGAAGGGAAGAGATGCAAGAGATCACAAAGACAGGAGGGATAAGACCTGGAAACTGACTGTTGAGGAAGTCTAGTAAGACATGAGGAAAACAAGGAGTACAGAGGGGAAATGACTTGGGTAATATCACTCAACTAATAGGTGGCAGGCAGAATTTGAGCCTCTGTCTTTCGACTAGAAATTCAGTGCTCTGTCCAATCGTCTGCTCTTGCTACTTCTGACCTCTATTTGGGGTAGATAGATACAGATATAGATATATATGTGTGTATATTTACATAATATATGGCTAGGTATGATATATAATATAATGGTATATACTATGTGTGTGATATATAAAATATCACATATATACTATACAGGACATTCTATATCATATAATATGTAATATTATATCATGTAATAATATATACCATAGATCGTATAATAGAATAATATATACTATATATCATATAATAATATATGTGGTATATAAAATATATACTATTTGTGTGATGTTATATATATCATATGATAGCATATACTATGTGACATAGTATATATCATATGTGTGTAGATATAATAATATACTCTATTGTATTATATAATATATCAAATAATTTATACTATGTATGTGATATAGCTCATATAAAATATAGAATATGTGTGTATATTTTCTATATAACAAATTCACACACATAATCACTTATTTATATATATATATATTTTTTTTTTAATTAGGAAACAAGCTACTCAGTGGCAAAGTGAGAACTAGAACCAAGTTCTCCTGACCCATACTGTTGCTTTTTCCATGACCCCATTTTGCCTTCTCCACCAAATGGATAGCTAAATGGAGGGAGAAGAATGAAGGAGAAGAGCTGATTTAGACTCTCTCAGGCAAACAACTTACCGTCTCTGGGCTTCAAGGGATCGTGGATTGACAGCTGGAAGGGACATTAGACATCATCTCATTCAATTCCCTCACTTTACATATAAGGAAGCTGAGGCTTGGGTGAAGTGACTTGCCCAAGGTCACCTGGGCAGTAAGTGACAGACCCCAGGTTTGACTCCAAAATCAGCAGGAAAGGCTGCCTCTCTTAAAGGTGATTTGCCCATCTAAGGTCACACAGGTGGAAGAGGGAATATGCCCACATTCAAGCTGAGGTTCTCTGATTCCAGATTGCAGAGAAAGCTAAATCGATATCTGTAATCGAAACAAATAAACAAATAAAAGAACTCGAAACGATACAGCGCATTTTACCCAAATCTCTTCTCATTTTACAGAAAGAGAAACTGAGGTCCAAAGAAGTGAGGGGATCTGTCCAAGGTCACACTGTTCCTAGGGTCCTCGGTCTTTAAAGCCAGCGCTCTTTCCCCTACACTTCGCTGCCTCTGTTTCCCCATCTGTAGGATGAGAAGGTAAGATTCCATGTCCTCTTCCAGCTCGCATTCCCATCCTCCAATGAGGGTCCAGGATTTTAAAAGCTTGAGTGCTTTGACGTGTGGTCGGGGAAGGGGGCTGGGAAGAGAGCCCGAGGAAGGGTTAAAGGATGCCCGGGTCCTCCCAGCCTCCATCCCCGAGGTTCCAGAGAGCCGCAGTCCCGAGGGCTGGCCTCCTTTGCTTGCCAGGGGAGGTTGGGAGCCTTTTCTGACCTCCAGTCTCCTGTTCTCCTGCAGTGTCGGGAACACGGCAGGCTCTTGGACCCGGCGGACGCTCCCGCCCGCCCGCCCGCCCGCCCGCCTCTGTGCCCTGTCTCTCTCTAGCTCCTCGCTCGCTCTCTGTATTAACCCGAGCTCCAGCGCCCCACGTCCAGTACTCTTGGCTTCCCCCCTCTGGCTGGCCACGGGGCAGGCTGCTGGGGCGCAGTCCGGGCTGCAGTGCTGAACCGGCGCGGGCTGGGGCTGGGCAGGGGGACCAGCGGGCACGGCTGCTGCTGCTGCTGCGGCTGCTGCTGCTGCTGGGGCTGCGGCTGCGGCTGGGGCGCGCTCCGCCGACAGCCTCTACTCCTTCGCCCGCGCTCCCCTGCCCATCTCGGGGCACCCCCGCGCCGTGGAGACAGGGGGGCCAGTCCGCGCGGGCTGCTCCCCAACTCCGCCCCAGGCCGGCGCAGCCTCTCCTCGGCGAGCTCTCTTGGGCAAGGATGGGTTCTGCCCACTCCATGTCGGAGGAGGTCCGGGAACTCGTGAGCAAGACCGGCTGTGAGTAGCCCCCCAGGGGTGGGCCGAGCGCCCGTCGGGGGTCCCGGGGTGCGTGCCCTCGCCCATATACTTTCTTGTCATTCCTCTTGGCTGTGGGCGGAAGCGGGAGGAGAAGGGCCGGGAGGGACCGGCGTGGAGGGGCGGGGGAGGGAGGAAGGCAGACGGACGGACGGACGGACGGACGGACGGACGGACGGACGGGGAGACCTCGGACAGTGCGGGAAGGGGGATTGCCAATTACCCAATGACCAGGACAGACGGTGCGTGATGGAGACGAGAAGCCCAGGGTTCAAATGCGGCCTCGACACAAACTAGCCGCGTGAGCCCACCAACTCCCCGAGTCTAGAAGTTTTAGAGCAGGGCCAGCTCCCTGCAGTGAGGGAGGCTCGGGACTGGACCAAGAACTCAAAAACGATAGGACTATCACCGACTTAGCATTTAGGGGGATGAGTTCAGTGGGCTCATGCCTTGCCCTTCCTGCATCAAAATACGTGGGGTCTGGAGTCAAAAGACCTGGGTTCAAATCCAGATCAGCACCGGAAAGCCAGGAAAGCTGAGTCCCAGACCAACCTTGACACATCCGGGCTGCTAGACTATAGACAGATGGTTTAACTTCTCCGTCCTCCCTGGCAACTTCGGAGCTCTGGGAGAAATGAGTTGCTAAACCTGGTCCACAAAGCTGCTAGTTCACTGGGGAAATCACAAGACCAGAACCCACAAAAAAATACAGACGTATTGCTGGAGGTTTGCAGGCTGGGTCACTGGAGGGAATTTCCACAGGAGAAGTTCCCTCCAGCCAGGCTGAGAACCCAAATGGTGCCAAGGCTTTTGCCTCCATTATCCCACTTGATCTTAGTAACAAGCCTGTGAGGCAGGTATTACAGGTATTGTACCATTTTACGGATGAGAAAACTGAAGCTCAGAAATTATCAGCGAAGGGACTTGCCTCTGGTCAAATAGGTTACTAGTAAATTCTGGATTTGAACCCATCTCATTCCTGACTGCCCCAAGCTAGAAATTCTAAGCTGAACTTGGGCAGCCTGTCTCTAAGATTCATCTTCCTTATCTGTAAATATGAATGAGTCTGGGGGCAGCTAAATGGCACAGTGGACAAACAGAGCATCAGGTCTGGAGCTTGGAGGTCCTGGGTTCAAGTCTAGCCTCAGATGGGTGACCCTGGGCATGTCACTTCATTGCCTCTTCCCTCTTAGAGTGGTTACTAAAACAGTAAAGATTTTAAGAAAAAGGAATGGGTAGGGCTGGGGGTTATTCCAGGTCTTTCCTGCATCAAAGTACATGGAGTCAAAGGACCTGGGTTCAAATCCAGATCCTTGGCACCCTGAACCTTAGCTTCTTCCTGTATAAAGTGGGGGGACTGGACAAGATGACCTCAGCTGGGGCTGCTTCCAGCTCGGAATCTAGAATCCTGGGCTTCTCTTGGCCACTCTGCTTTTCTTCCAAGGGAGAGCTTGGCAGACGAGCTGAGGGGGGGTGCCAGGCTCAATTCTGAGAAATGAGAGCTTCGCGTGGTGGGAGGCGCTCCCTTCTGAGGAGGTGGACCCTCTGTCTGTGTGAAAGAGGGTCCTGGCCGCAGGCACACTGATGACACTAGAGGCAGCAGCTGAAGGCGAGCTTCCTTCCTTATTTCACCATCCCTTGAAGGGGGAGGTTTCGCTTCTTATCATGGGCTTGCAGCGACCAGAGTGGAGAGCCCCAAACTGAGGGCAGGAGGGGAAGGGGAAGGGAGGGGACCAAAACCTGGCTTTCTAGTGGGGGCACATCAGGGATTGATTCTATTATCTATCAGCCGATCAACAAACATTTGTTATGAAGCACCCGTTGGAACTGGTCTAGGAATGGAGATTATAAACAAGATAACATGTAAAGTCCTCTGAAAGCTTTCTGATGCTGTATAAATGCCAACTTTCACCTATTACTGAGGGCAGCTGAGTGACATAGTGGATAGTGAGAGCGCCAGGTTTTGAGTCAGAAAGACTCATCTTCATGAGTTCAAAACTAGCCTCAGATCCTTCCTAGCTGTGTGACCCTGGGCAAATCACTTTACACTATTTGCCTCAGTTTCTTTATCTGTTAAAAATGAGCTAGGGAAGGAAATGGCAAACTAGCTGTGTGACCCTGGACAAGTCACTTCACCCTATTTGCCTCAGTTTCTTTATCTGTCAAAATGAACTGGGGAAGGAAATGGCAAACTAGTTGTGGGACCCTGGACAAGTCATTTCACCCTCTTGGCCTCAGTTTCCTTAACTGTCAAAATGAACTGAGGAAGGAAATGGCAAACTAGCTGTGTGACCCTGGACAAGTCACTTCACCTTGTTTGCCTCTGTTTCCCTATCTGTCAAAATAAACTGGGGAAGGAAATGGCAAACTAGTTGTGGGACCCTGGACAAGTCATTTCACCCTCTTGGCCTCAGTTTCCCCATATGTCAAAATGAGCTGGAGAAGGAAATGACAACCTAGCTGTGTGACCCTGGACAAGTCACTTCACCCTGTTTGCCTTAATTTCCTCATCTGTCAAACAAGCCAAAGAAGGGATGGCATATCACTCCAGTATCTCTGCCAAGAAAACCAAAACAGGGCCATGAAGAGTTGGATACAACTGAAAAACAACCAAACAACAAAATTAACTATTACTATTATTAAAAGATGAAAGTAAAGCTTCCAATGAGCTGAGAGGAGACAGCAACCAATGGAACAATCAATCAAGGTGCCAGGCACAAGAGTGCCATACATAGATGGGGCTGGGGGACACAGGGAGAATTCCCCAGGTACACACCGATAAATCCGAAGCGGCTTGGGTTTGGTCAGTAACTAGGATTCCATGGCTCCAGGGAGCTCCTGGCTCCCCAGTCAAAAGCTGTGTTCCCTTCTCTGCAAATCCCAGAGCGTGTATACAAAGCTAGAAGAAACCATTGAAGGAGAGGACTGGGCAAGGTCTTGTGTGGAAGGTGGCAGGGTTCGAGGGGTTTATAGCCACTTTGACCAGGCGCTAAACTCTGGTGATGTGAAGAAGGACACCAAAAAAGGCAATAGAATCCCCCCATGCCTGCCTCCTGGGAGCTGATAATCCAATGGTACAGACAACATGAGATATAAGTGACACAGATGAGAGCTAGAAGGTGCCCCCAAGGCTACTAGTTACCCAGCAGATGAAGCAATAAATCTGGAGTCTAAGACATTTTGAGTTCAAATCTAGAGACTGGAAGATAGTTCAAATTTGGGGTTAGACACTGGCTGTGTGACTCTGGGCAAGTCACTTAATCTCTGCCTCCATTTTCTCCTCTGTAAAATGGGGATCATAATGACACCTCCCAATCTGGTCTTAGACACATACTGGCTGTGACTCTGAGGTTTAATTAATCTCTGTCTGCCTCAGTTTCCTCTTCTGTAAAATGGGGATCATAATGACACCTACCTCCCAATCTGGTTTTAGACACATACTGGCTGTGACTCTGGGGTTTAATTCATCTCTATATGCCTCAGTTTCCTCTTCTGTAAAATGGGGATCATAATGGCACCTACCTCCCAATCTGGTTTTAGACACATACTGGCTGTGACTCTGGGGTTTAATTCATCTCTATATGCCTCAGTTTCCTCTTCTGTAAAATGGGGATCATAATGGCACCTACCTCCCAATCTGGTTTTAGACACATACTGGCTGTGACTCTGGGGTTTAATTCATCTCTATATGCCTCAGTTTCCTCTTCTGTAAAATGGGGATCATAATGGCACCTACCTCCCAATCTGGTTTTAGACACATACTGGCTGTGACTCTGGGGTTTAATTCATCTCTATATGCCTCAGTTTCCTCTTCTGTAAAATGGGGATCATAATGGCACCTACCTCCCAATCTGGTTTTAGACACATACTGGCTGTGACTCTGGGGTTTAATTCATCTCTATATGCCTCAGTTTCCTCTTCTGTAAAATGGGGATCATAATGGCACCTACCTCCCAATCTGGTTTTAGACACATACTGGCTGTGACTCTGGGGTTTAATTCATCTCTATATGCCTCAGTTTCCTCTTCTGTAAAATGGGGATCATAATGGCACCTACCTCCTAATCTGGCTTTAGACACTTACTGGCTGTGTGACTCTGGGCAAGTCACTTACCTTCTGACTGCCTCAGTTTGCTCTTCTACAAAATGGGGATTATAATGCCTTCTACCTCCCAGGGTTTCTGTGAGGCCAAACGAGTAAGTATTATATTATAAAGTGTTTTGTAAACCTTAAACAAATTGTTTCTAGAGCAACTGCCTTGATTTAGAGCTCAATTGATCCCCAAGCATTTATTAAGTGCCTACTATGTGCAAGGTTCAGCTAAGGAAACCGAAGCTCAGGGAGCTTTAATGATTTGCCTTGAAGTCTCCCAGGGAGAAGTGGCAGATGGAGGATTCTAAGAGATCAAGGTGAAGGAGGGTGGGCAGCCAGTGGGAATCTGCTCTTCTCTTGTTCCACCAATCCGGAGTTGGCTCTCGATGAAATCCCAGTGGGGAGGAACCAAACAGCCCACGGAGGTGACCCAGCTCCTTTGAAAGCCACCAAACAGGCAAGGCCAGTCTTATCAGCACATCATCCATCAGCAGGGTTGTTGTCCCTCACCGTGACTCCTGCAGCTCCCTTCAGAACTCCTGCTTCCTCCCAGAGCCACTGAGCTATTTTTGGAAGGACCTCATCCTGCCAGGCCAGCTAGTCCACCTCCTAGAGGCTTCCCAAAGTCCCCAGGGACCTCTGGGCTCCTCTCCCCCGACTCACATCCCCTCCCTGGATGCCCGCTGACCAGGGCTCTGAAAATGACCAATTTCTCTAAAGCCCAAGAGCTCACAGCTACTTCCAAGGGAACAATCGCCGACCCAAAGGCAGGTAAAAATCCTGGGAACATGGAGATCTGCCAAGAGCTTCCCTGATCCCTTTCTTCATCCGGACCTGAGATGATGTCACTAGTGTAGAGCACTCCTGGTATGGGAAGTCTCTCCAGCAACACAGATTAGCCCCTTGTCTGCAATGGAGAGCCTTAGAGAATTGCCAGGGGCAGCCACCTGGCCAGCCTGGATCAGGTCTTCTTGACTGCAGGGACAATCCTCTACTCATCACCTCTCCTGAAGTATTGGGAAAGACCTTAGAAGTTGAGTTTCCTTCAGAGTCCAGTTCAAAGCAGCTGCCCGACATCTTTCTTGGCCCCTGCCCTTCCCCTCCTCTAGTGCCTCCCCTCCAGAAAACAAATCACTTCAATTCATTTTGTGGCTACTGATTTTGTGGCTCTTTATATACTCCTCTGTGCCCATGATGCCTCTACCAATAGAATGGAAGCTCCTTGAAGACCAAGACTACTTCACCAGGCAGTGAAGACTCTGCTGCTCCATCTCCCCAGAAATGTGCCAAAGACCCCACTGGCCACAGAGCAGAAGCCCAATTATTCTCTCTCATCCTTGCCCTGTTTGGACTGGACCCCATACAGAAACTCCAATGTAGAGAGAGCTGGGCTCTCCCATCTCCTCTTTCTCCCAAGAAGAGTCCTCTAAACCCGAGTCCGGCTCAGCAGGAAGGAGAGAGCCTCCCGAAATTGGATGCTTTGAGAGGTAAGAGGAATACTAATCCTCCCCTGGGGTTTCGAGTTCAGAATGTCTGTTTTTCAGTGTCCAGATGAATTTTGCTGTATCAGATGTAACCAAAGTCAAGGTGAGACGGGATGAGAGAATCCTGGATCCTTGGATTCCAGGGTTTCTGCAGCTTTTTAGCATTGAAACAAAAGCCCTTGACAGTAGGGTCAGGGAGGAAAGGAGCTCAATTTAGAATCATAGGCAAGCTAGGGCAGCCAGTGGAGAGAGCACTGGTGTTGGAATCAGGAAGACTCACCTTCATGAATTTGAATCCAGCCACAGACACTCACTAGCTGCGAGATCCTGGGCAAGTCACTTAACCCTATTTGCCTCAGTTTCCTCAAATGAGCTGGAGAAGGAAATGGCAAACCACTCTCATATCTTTGACAAGACAAGATTGAAATGACTGAAAAACAACTGAACAACAAACATCTGGGCAAATCTCTGAACTTCTCTGAGTCTCAGTTTCCTTATCTGTAAAATGGTAGAATTGTACTAGCTATCTCTAAGCTCCTTTCCAGCTCTGAATCAATGATTCTATGACATTGATTTGAATTCTTCATCTTCTACTTACCATATGACCTTGGACAAGTCATTAGTACCTTCTTTCTAAGATTACTTTCTACTCTTCATCTCTATCCTTTATGTATGTTGGATATTGTCTTCTCTGTTAGACTGAGAGCTCCTTGAGGGCAGGAGTTTGAACCTTTCCTCTTGTCCCTAATGCTTATCACAAAGGAAACACTTAATAAATGCTTGTTCCCTGACTGAACCTTCCTTGCCTTGGTTTTCTCATCTGTAAAATGAGGGAGTTAGACCTCATGACTTTGAGTTTGAGTCCTGTCTTCCTAGACAAGCCCCTTCCCTTGTCTGGGTATCTAGAGAAGTTCCTGCTCACACTGCTGTCACTGGGTTCCCATGGCAGGATGGTCTTGAGCTCTCCCAGATGCTGTAAAGGATCCTTATCGAGAAAGACCTAATGCAATTACAGAGAATTAGCTCTGTGGAGGCTTGGAACATGGACAGATGGCAGCTGCAAGCTGTGTAAGAAGGTTCCATCTTCCATATCTTCCCTGAAATGTCAGTGGAGTTCTCTCCAGAGAATCATTTGGGTTACCTTTTAGCTTCCTTCCAGCCAAAGTCATAAAGAGGACGGGGGTGACCAGGAGTTTGGCCTAGGGCGGAAAATTTCCCAGGAGCCTAGAATATGCTTCAGGATGTGAAATTTAAAGGGCCCTGAGAAGAGCTTGTAGAAGAGCTTTGAGGTGGAATGTAGGGGTGCATTCTGGGAAGAGTGTGTGAAAGTGGACTCTTCTCTGTGAGGGTAGCTAGATTTTTTTTAATGGGGCTTCCTTGGTCAAAAGAATCGAGGGGGATGGGGGGAAATACTCCGTAGAGGGGGAGGGGGGAGAAATACTCCATAGTAATAGCCTCATGGAGTACTTGGGTCTCCATTTCCCCTCTAGAACCCCTCACTACACACACAGGCTGGTGCCCCATCTCCAGCTAATGGTGCCCTTCAAACCACTTGCCCCAGGTATAGGTTAGCCAACAAGGATTTATTAATCACTTACTATGTGTCAGGTACTGTTCTGAGTATTGGAAATACAAAGAAAAAGAAAAAAATAGTCCCTGCCCTCAAGGTGCTTGCATTCTAATGGGGGGGGGGGGGATAACATATAAACAAGTAAATACAAGTCTGCATTCAAAGTAGAAGGGGAAGCTCTAGTAGGGCAGAGTGGCCCCTTCCACAGTTTATGATCCTGGTCCTAAGTCCAAAAGTCCCCACTCCAATGTTAACTCCTTAAATGCAGGACTGTTTCTCTCTCTCCCTCCCTCCTTCCCTCCTTCTCTCTGTCTCTCTCTCTCTATCTCTATCTCTGCCTCTCTTCTTTTCTCTATCTGTCTCTCTCTGATTCTGTCTTTCTCTGTCTCTCCTTCCCTCCCTCCAACCTTCTGTTCTGTTCCTCCTTCTCCTTTTCCTCTTCCTCCTCCTCTTCCTCTCTCTTCCTCTCTGTTTTTCTGTCTGTCTCACTCTTCTCTCTGTCTCTGTCTCCTCTCTCCTCTTTCTGTCTCTCTCTGTTTCTCCATCCCTCCCTCCTACCCTCTGTTCTCTTCTTCTTCCTCCTCCTCTCTCTTTCTCTCTCTGTCTGTCTTTGACTCTCTGTCTCTGAATCTCTGCCTTTTTCTCTTTCTGTCTCTTTGTCTGTTTCTCCTTCCCTCCCTCCTACCCTCTGTTCTGTTCCTCCTCCTCCTCCTCCTCCTCCTCTCTCTTTCTCTGTCTCTCTCCTCTCTCTTTCTCTCTCCTTCTCTTTCCTCTGTCTCTCTCTGTTTCTCCTTCCCTCCCTCCTACCCTCTGTTCTCTTCTTCTTCCTCCTCCTCTCTCTTTCTCTCTGTCTGTCTTTGACTCTCTGTCTCTGAATCTCTGCCTTTTTCTCTTTCTGTCTCTTTGTCTGTTTCTCCTTCCCTCCCTCCTACCCTCTGTTCTGTTCCTCCTCCTCCTCCTCCTCCTCCTCCTCTCTCTTTCTCTGTCTCTCTCCTCTCTCTTTCTCTCTCCTTCTCTTTCCTCTGTCTCTCTCTGTTTCTCCTTCCCTCCCTCCTACCCTCTGTTCTCTTCCTCCTCCTCCTCCTCTCTCTGTCTGTCTGTCTCTGACTCTCTATCTCTGTCTTTGAATCTGTCTTTTTCTCTGTCTGTCTGTCTCTCTCTCCTCCCCCACCCCACCCCCTCATTGCGTGCAGGGAACGCAGGGATTCTGTTCTGGTCAGATGCCAGCTGGCCATTCAGTTCTGTGCATCCCAGTTTTAGGAAAGTGGATGATAAACTACACACTGTTTAGAAAAGGGCAGCCAATCAAGTGAAGGACCTAAAGGTCCTCTTGAGGTCCACCTAAGTAATTGAGGATGTTCCCACTGGTTTGGGGGAGAGAGATGGAGGGAGGGCTGCCTTGAAATATCTGAAGAGTTTCCAAGTGGCATCATTCTGACCACATGGCTACTGTTTAATATACATACACCCATTGTATCATGGAGCATAACTACAGATTCAATCTGGAGTTAGAGGATTTCAGCCCCACCTCTGCTACTTACTGCCTAAGTGGCTTTGGGTAAGTCACTTCTACACTCAAGACCTCTGGGTCTCTTCTAAAACGAGGGCTTGGATTCTTTGACCTTGAGGTGCTCTTTCTGTGGCTGCCACCTGCCTAATGCCAATGTGATGGGCAGATCTCCCACGAGAAATGACAAAGCTTGTAAAAATGGTTTACGAGACAGTTGGCAGAATCCTGGAGTGCTTGCTGGTCCCCAGCGCCCATTAAAAGCCCCACAATGTTAATTGGGACTTGCTGAAAGGGCATGACCCTGAGGAAACGGCGCAGGAAACAAGTTGTCTCTGTCAAGCTGAGCGTGTGTTTCCCTAGGTTGTCTCCTGCCTCTGTGTCTTTGCCTGGGCTGTTCTAACTCTAAGAGCCCCGTTCCTTTCATTCCGTTCATTGTGGGGCAAACTAGGAAACTTGTCGCTGCTTGCTGCTTGTTAGGGATGTGGAAATGGGGACCCCTTTCATAGGTGGGGACCCCTTCCACGTCAGGATTGGACAAGACTGCTGCCCACGTCCCCTCCGACTCTCAAGTTCTGGGATTCTGAATTCATTTTGTCTCTATCTTGCCATCACTTATGTGTATCTGCTTTGTGGTACCCCGACCCACCCAACCAAGGTCACCGCTGCCCCGTGAGAGTATAAGCTCTCTGCAGGCAGGGACCATTTCACTTTGGTCTTCCTTCCCAGTGGCTAGCACCGACCCCGACTAGTAAATGGAATTGAATGGCAGGACAACTCCTTCTGACAACAAGAATTCATTTCATTCTGTGGTGGGGGAATGGCTGGGTCTTAACCATGGAATTCCCCTGTTCATGGGCCAAAGAGTGGGGCCGCCCAGCTCCAAACAGAGCCGGTCAGGCTACTAAAATCTAATTGTACTTTTAATCCATTTAACAAGCAGTACTCAAATCATTTATTAAGCATTCTCTGCATCTGAAGAACCTGGGCTGAACCCGACAAAAATCGACATTCTTTGAGATCCCTTTTGCCTGAGAGCCTTAGAAGTCAGCATGAGTGGCTGAGTGAGAGTGAGTGGGGAAGTGGGGAGTGAGAGAGTAGCTCAGTGGATGGGGCAGTGGGTAAGAGGGAGTAGGTAGATGGCATGGAAATGGGTGAGGGAGTGCAGGTGAGTAGGTGGTGCTGGCTGGCTGGTTGGGTGAGTCAATGAGTGGATAAGGGGGTGAGTAAGTAGGTAAGTGGGTGAGGGAGTGGGTAAGTAGGTGGTGGATGGGTGGGTAAGTGGGTGAGGGAGTAGGTGAATGGGTGAGGGAGTAGGTAAATAAGTGGTGAGTGGGTAAGTAGGTGGTGAGTGGGTAAGTGGGTGAGGGAGTGGGTAAATAGGTGGTGGGTGGGTAAGTGAGTAGATGAATGGGTGAGGGAATGGGTAAATAGGTAGTGGATGGGTGGGTAAGTGGGTGAGGGAGTAGGTGAATGGGTGAGGGAGTAGGTAAATAGGTGGTGAGTGGGTAAGTGAGTAGGTGAATGGGTGAGGGAGTGGGTAAGTAGGTAGTGGATGGATGGGTAAGTGGGTGAGGGAGTAGGTGAATGGGTGAGGGAGAGAGTGAGATAAGAGTGCAAGTGAGTAGGTAAATGGCATGGAAGTGGTGGGTAAGTTGGTGGTATGTAGGAGACTGAGTGAAAGTGAGAGTGAGTGGGTAAATAAGTGAGTCAATGAGTGGGTAGGTGGATGAGTGAGTGGGTCAGTAAGAGTGAGCAGGAGTGGGCAAATAAGTGACTCAGTCAATGACTGGGTAGATCGTGCCAGTTTATTGTAGTTTTTCCAAACCCTCTCTCCTTGAGTGCACTTTTTGGCCCAGGAGTGGTGCCAGTCCCCATGGGTTATAGGCCTGATGAGCTCTCCAACCCTCATCAAATCCCCATAAAGTTCATGACCGCCTAGCTTGGGTCTTGCACCTGGAATGACAAAGGGGAGTCCAGCCCATCTTGACTCCCTTAGGCTGGTATAGAGGTAGTTTTATTTCTGGCTTGCCTGTTGTTGCTTCTTTAGGAAAATGTAAGGGGTATGAGAAATGAAGGCTTCTGGGAAACTTGCCTCTTTTTGTTTTGGTTTTTTATCCTCCCCTTGAAAGCTAGAACTGGATCCCAGAAGCATGTCTCATCTTGATACTCAAAAAGCTCCCAACCTCTTCTTATTACAAAGGAGAAAACTGAGGCTCCAGGAAGGGACCTCAAGCTTCTTGACTCCCAAGCCAGGGGCTTTCCATTACACTGAGTTTTTCAGGGGAGGAAGAGATGGTCTGGAAAGGGATGGACTGTGTGACCTATCTGGGAAGGGTGAGCCCCAAAGATGACCCAGGATTATCCTAAAGAGTATCACACTTATGGGAAGAAATGGGGCAGTCAAAGGGAGAGAAGGACACAGGAGGACTACCAAGGACACTGGCCTACTAGCTCAGGATTTTTCTCAGGATCAACCCTGCTGGTGATTCTTGGGTCCAAGTGGATATCGTAGAGACTGATAAGACTAGAAGGGATCTTAGACATCAGCTAGTCCAAGCTCCTCCTCCCATTTCACAGATATTGACCCCGAGGCTCCAGGATTCATCCAATCCGCCCGGCTTATAAGCAGCAAACCCCAGTCTCTTTCCATTCCGCCATATTGTTTCTGTCACTAGGTGCCAGAAAGGCAATTGCCCATCTGTACCGACACTATCCTAGCTCTGCTGAGCAGCAGCCATTAGATCCCCCTGAAATGCTTTCGAGTCCCAGGATGCCTTTCAGAGGGCAATGGTCCCCAAAAAGCAATATGGAATTTAACCCAACCGCAAGGGAAAGATGCCAAAGCTAGGATCTCAACCCCAATCAGGGACTCCAGAACTTTCCCCATTCTTTCTCCCAGACTAAGGAAATCAGATGTTTTTGGAGTCAGCTCTGCTTATTATGCTGGAAAGACAGAAGGAGGCTTCCCCAAGGAGCTGACTTTGCAGAAGAGAGAATTGAGAGGGAGGTCCCAGGACTAGAGGGGAGGACCAAGAGATTTAGAGGGAGGAGGACACTGACTCTTCTTCTGGATCAATCCAGCAAGCATTTACTAAGCGCCCACTGGATCAGGCATTGGGTACACACAATCTCTGCTCTCTGTGAGTTTCTATTCTAGGGGCAGCTGGGTGCACAAAACCAGGCCTGAGGTCAAGAAATTGCCTAGTCATATCCGACTCTTCATGACCTCCTGGAACATAGCACACCAGGCCCATCTATCTTCTAATACCTTTTCTTAATTTTTTAAACTGTGCCTTAGTATCAATTCTAGGATAGAATTTCTAGGATAGAAATCTAGGATAGAATAACCAACTCAAGACCTCCAACTCTGACATGGTCTCTACTAGGGCCATCTTGCCTCCCACAACATTCTACAAGTCATTTTGAGGAGAGAGTTCTGAGTCCTGAGACTGGAATCAGGAAAGACCTAAAAACCCTAGTAAGGGCTAAGCAATCAAGGTTAAGTGACTTGCCTAGGGTCACACAGCTAGGAAGTATCTGAGGCCAAATTTGAACCCAGGTCCTTTTGACTCCAGTCCTGATGCTCTCTCCACTGTGCCCCTTTCTACTATCTTTAAAAGTCTGTCCAAGCTCATGTTCATTCTACAACACTAGTTATTCATCTTATCCTCCCCCATTTCCTTTTTCTTTTGCCTTCAATCTTTCCCAACATCAGGGTCTTTTCCAGTGAGTCCTGCCTTCTCATTATGTGACCAAAATATTTAAGCTTCAGCTTCAGTATTTGACCTTCCAGTGAATCATCTGAAGCCAAGAAGACTGGAGATCAAATCCAGCCTCAGATGTTAGCTGTGTGAGCCTGGACAAGTCACTTCACTTCATTTTTCTCATCTGTAAAATGGGGATAATATAGCACTTACCACTCAAGGTTGAGAGGATGAAATGAGACAATGATAAGGCACCAGGTACATAGTAAGTGTTCTATGAATGTTAGCTGCTACTATTATTGTTACCATTACTAGACAGAGCACACACAAGTATACAAGTAACTAAATACAAAGTAGGTACTTAGAATCACAAGCCTAGAGCTGGTTCAACCCCCAATTCTACAAATGGGGAGACTGAGGCTCCATTTGTAAACCAAGAGGGTTAGACCAAATGGCCAGCTCAAGACCTCCAACTCTGACATGCTCTCTACTAGTGCCATCTTGCCTCCCACAATGTACTACAAAGTTATTTTGAAGAGAGAGTTCTGAGTCCTGAGACAGGAATCAGGAAAGGTCTAGACTGGGGCCATCCAAAAAATAAACCCGTCTTGGCAAAGAAAGCTGATTTTTTAGATCTGCATTGCAAAGCCCTTGTGACCTTGGGCAAGTGGCTTCACTTTGGTGGGCCCTAGTTTCCTTGTTGGTAACAATAAGGAGTTTGATCCAGATGGCACCTGACATCCCTTCTGTGATCCTGGGAGGTCATCATCATCATCATCATCATAGCCAACATTTTTAAGGCACGTTAAGGTTTGCACATTGACTTGCAAATGTAATTTCATTAGATCTTCATGGCAAGCCTGGGAAGTATGTATTATCATCATCCTCTTTTTAGAGATGAAGAAACAGAGGCAGAGAGAGATGAAAAGACTTACCAGAGTCACACAGCTAGTATCTGAGATCAGAATGGAATGGTGCCTCTGGCCCCCTCAGTGCCTCAGTTTCCCCATATGTAAAAAGAGACAAGATAGGACAGCTAGGTGGCACAATGGATAGAGCACCAAGCCTTGTATTGAGAGGAGGGGAGAGAAAGAACATGAATCATGGAACCATGGAAAAACATTCTAAATTAATTAATTATATAAATAAACTTAATTAAATTTTTTTCCCATGGTTCCATGATTCATGTTGTCTCCCTCCCTCTTTCCCCTCCCCCTTCCCAGAGCTGACAAACAATTCCATTGGGTTATCCATGGATTGTCCCTCATATGCTTTTTCCATTTGATTCATTTTGGAAATAGAGTCATCTTTTAAAACCCAAACACCAAATCCTTCTCCCAAATATGCAAGTGATAAATCATATCAGAAAAACACATTTTTAAAAATAAAATAAAATGGGATAAGCAGCATGAGGGCAGAGATGGTTCCATTTTTGTCTTTCTGTACCTCAGCAAGTCAATCAGTGAACCACTACTCTGTACCAGGAATTGTGCTAAGGACCGGGGATTCAAAGAAAGGCAAAGAGAGCCTAGAATACAGTAGGTGCAAAATAAATGCCTGCTCTTTGATGGATGGACAGATGGATGGATGGATGAATAGATGGATGGATGGATGGATGGATGGATGGATGGATGGATGGATGGATGGACAGATGGATGGATGGATGGACAAACGAATGGATGGAAGGAAGAAAATGCTTCCAAGGAAAGCAACCTTGAATACCTCATGAGCACTGAGTTATTGTTATTTCAAGGAGGAGGAAAATGGACGAGGGACTGGAAGCAACTCATCCAAATGGCAGATGCTCCAATCCAGGTGCTCTGTCTTTCCCTTGCCCTTAGGATGACCAGAGAGACTCCTGCACACACACAGAGCTTCTGGGAAGGGATGCCTGGAATGAAGCCATTGGCCCCAGCAGCAGTTTTGCAGCCCGTGCAAATGATGTTCCTAAAGTAAAGAGACAGGTGATCGCCCTGGTGAGCCAGCCAACCATTCACAAGCCAGGAGGACAAACCCATCCTTTGTTTGAAGCCATCTGACCTTGGCTAAGGGGAACAATGTTGAAAGAGGGTCATCTGTTCTCCCAAAGGCCTCCTGGGAAGTCACCGGAGATCCTGGGATCCCTGGAGGCATCATGATCACACCTGGGACAGCCCAATGCTTGTTTGTGCTGCTGAACCCTCTCTGGGCACCACCTGGAACTGGGGGAAGGGTGGACAGTCAGAGGAAGGAAGCTGTAAAGGGGGGGAGTTGGGCTGACCTTTAGGGCCTCCACAATCAGCCAATCATAGACTGGGGAAGAAAATGGTGGGTTGGACAGCAGAACAATTAAGAACTCTGGAGTCAGTCAACAAAGGCTCTCACCTCCCCTTGCCTTGCCCACCCATCATCTATGTGACCTTGGGTAAGTCCCTTCGCCTCTGGGATTTAGCTTCCTCATCTGTAAAATGAGATGGTTGGTCTAGATAGTGTAAATGGTTGTGAAAGGGGATTTGTTGCCTTTGTCTGAGAAATGATCTGTGTGTGGGTTGCCTGTGACTCAGTACCCCAAAATCTGGGTTCATAGAGTCCAGATTTGATACTTCCCTGGGCTCACCATAAAGGAAGAGGATGGGCATTCTCCATTTCACTAGAATGAAGAGTCTAGTGTTTCCAAGATGGCGCCCTCTTAACCTCTCTTCTTTTCATTAAATCCTCTTTGGAAGGGGCAGCTAAGTGGCTCAGTGCAGGCCTAGATGTCCTGGGTTCAAATATGGCCTCAGTCATGCTCAGTTGTATAGTGCCTAGCCCTTACCACTCTTCTGCCTTGGAACCGATACTTAGTCTTTTTATTAGTTTTAATATTTATTTTAGTATTATCTTCTTAGTATGAGTATTTTTATTTTTTAAAAAAGCTCTCTTTGGCTCAGGTTCCTACCTAGAGTTTCTCCTGGGAATGCTAAAATTGGGCATATTTTGCCTCCCTGCACCAGAGCCTCCCCTGGAGGCATCAACCCTTGGACCCAGTTTTGTTGGATTCTAAATTGAGAGCTAGAAGAGACTGCAGATGCCATATTTTCTGCCATTTATAGAGGAGAAAGCTGAGGCCCCCAGAGGTGATGTCACTTGCTCAAAATCCCACAGATAGAAACCATCCAACGTAGACTGTGAGTCCGGTTCTTCTGACTCCAAATCCTGTGTTCATTCCATTGAACCAATATCATAGTGTTCTTACAGAGGCTTGGGCATGCCCTCAAGGAAAGGGAGCCCTGAAGTTTGAGGGTAGCTAGAGCATTGAGCTTGGAATCAGGAAACTCATCTTCATGAGTTCAAATCCAGCCTCAGATATACTTCCTCATTTGTGACCTTTGACAAATCACTTAACCTTGTTTGCCTCAGTTTCCTCCTCTGTTAAATGAGCTGGAGAAGAAAATAGCAAACTAGCTGGGTGACCCTTGGTGAGTCACTTCACCCTGTTTACCTCAGTTTCCTCCCCTGTCAAATGAGCTGGAGAAGGAAATGGCAAACCAGCTGGGTGACCCTAAGTAAGTCACTTTACTTGTTTGCCTCCGTTTCTTTCTCTGTAAAATGAGTCAGAGAAGGAATGGCAAACCACTGCAGTATCTCAACCAAGAAAACCCCAAATGTGGTCATAAAGATATGACTGAAAAAAATGACCAAACAACATTGACCAATTGACCTACCAAATCACAAGAGCACGAGTCCTCCTCTTACAAACCTGTTCCTCAATTCCACTAATATTTAAATGTCCAGTGCTGCCCTCATTCCATGTGCCTTCCCTGGGTTCCCCATAAAGGAAGAAGATGGGCATTCTCTATTTCACTAGAGTGAAGAGTCTGTTTCCAAGATGGCGCCCTCCTAACCTCTCCTCCCCAGAGATCTCCACCATCAAGCCGGGGAGCTGCCGTAGACTTGGTCCCTAGACTGTCTTTGGGTTTGATGGCTCTCATCGTCAATTCACCCTTCCCTCCTAGCATAGTTGAAGGCTGTTTCCTCCTGGTCTGACCCCAGGGCAGAGCGGCCAATCAAAGAAGGCTTCAGAGGAGAGGGAAGCCCAGGGAAGCTCAGGTGATCTTAAGGGGCATGGAGAGAACCACAGCTTCCATGAGGAAAGACGCTGCCCTTCTGTAGTCCTCCTAGGCTCTGGTCAGCCCGCAGGCGATCAAAGGACCCCAGCTTTAAAGATGGAAGGGACCGTAGCAGTCATCTTGTTTAACCTGACTCTCTACCCGGGAGGTCTTAGGATCACATAGCTCCAGCCAGACGGAACCCCAGAGGCCATTTACTCCAGCCCCTCATTTTACAGATGGGGAAACTGAGACCCAGAGATGTGAGAATTTCTTTTATGTTGTGGCCTTGAATTATAAAGGCTCGGATCAGTTCCTCTGTGACAGAGAGAATTCCTGAGCCAGGTCCAGGCTACAGATTTCTGCATTCTCTTGGTCCTTAGGAATATGGTCCTTTCACAGAGTTTGGACAACAGGAAGGTTTTTCAATGATTCTTTTCTTGCATCGGTGACAAATCACCCATCTATCTCCCTGTGAGAGAGGGGAAGGGGGGAGGGTTCAATGACTCCCTCCTAATTAGCTGATTACCAATTAGAGATGTCTATAGAAGGAGCTGGATAATGAGGTCCCCAAAGGGCGTGTAGGCCAGGAGCTTGCAGGATCTTCAGAGAACTTGAGAGGAACCCTTTGCCCATATTTAGGATGTCTTGACTGGTCACTTAATCGCTGATTTTAATTTTTTTTTTTAACCCTTACCTTCCATCTTGGAGTCAATACTGTGTATTGGCTCCAAGGCAGAAGAGTGGTAAGGGCTAGGCAATGGGGGTCAAGTGACTTGCCCAGGGTCACACAGCTGGGAAGTGTCTGAGGTCAGATTTGAACCCAGAACCTCCTGTCTCTAGGCCTGGCTTTCCATCCACTGAGCCACCCAACTGCCTCCAATCGCTTATTTTAAAATGAAGAAATACTGCTTGGTAATAATTGCAGTCACTACAGAGAGGTCAGAATGTCCTAGATCGAGGGAACTTCAGAGATGATTTCATTCAACATCCCGATTTTACAGACAGGGAAACAGAGGCCCAAGGAGATCATGAGAGCTGGAAAGAGGCTCATTGGGTAGAGGAGGAAATAGCTTCAGAAAAGTCCATTTTGAGCACTGTATTCACTTCTGAACATTATCGTCCATAGGAATGCCATCAGGACAATGTCCAGCATCAATTTCAAGCCCTATTAAGATTGGTTGAAGAAAGCAGAGATCTTCCCCTGGGAGGAGGCAAGGGGTGAGAGAGAGGAAGGAGAGAGGCATGATGGGCATCTCCCAGTATCTGAAGAGCCATCATGCAGCTCTCACTCTTCTCTTGGGTCCCAGAGGAAAGACCCAGGAGCAATGGAGGAGATTTCAGGAAGGCCAGTAAGAAAGACTTTCCACCAAATGGAGCCATCCCGCAGTGGCATGGGGATCCTCAGGATGGGACGAGTTCCCTTTCCCTGGCTGTCTCCCAGAGGAGACTAGGTGCTCATTGGTTGGGGATGTTCTAGAAGGGCTCTTGGTGGCACAGAGGAACCAACCCTGAAGGGAGAATCTGAGGAGATGGGCTCAAAGTCCCCCAATCCGATGCTTCCTATGTGACCTCTTTGTCACTTGGTCAGTCACTTTTGGTCATGTCCAGCTCTTGGTAACCCCATTTGGGGTTTTCTTGGCAGAGATACTGGAGTGGTTTGCCATTTCCTTCTCCAGCTTGTATGACAGATGAGGAAACTGAGGCAAGTAGGCTTCAATGATTTGCCAATTTGGGGTTTCCTTGGCAGAGATACTGGAGTGGTTTGCCATTTCCCTCTCCAGTTCATTTGACAGATGAGGAAATAGGCAAACAGGGTGAAGTGACTTGGCCAGGGTCATAGAGCTTGGTTTGCCATTTCCTCAGGTAATTTTTCCTCTAGGTAATTTTTCAGATGAGCAAACTGAGGCCAATAGGATTAAATGACTTGCCTAGCGTCACACAGCTAAAATATTGGAGTGGTTTGCTATTTCCTTCTCCAGGTAATTTTTCAGATGAGCAAACTGAGGCCAAAAGCATGAAATGACTTGCCCAGGGTCACACAGCTCATAAGTGTCTGAGACCAGATTTGAACTCAGAAAGCTGAGTCTTCCTGACTCCACCCCGATGCCCAATGTGACCACTGGCCAGTTATTCAGCCTCTTTGGGCCCCTGGATCAGAGCCGTGTTCTGGTACAAGTTGGACTAGAGCCTTTCCAGGCTGAAGGCTCTGGGAGACACTGTTCAGGCTTTCGAGCTGCCTGATGAACTGAATTAATGCCTTTTTCCATCCTCTTTATTTATTTGTTTTTAATACATTTTAACTAAATGAGAAGCAGGCGCAGCCGAGTCAAAGAGAGAGAGCCGGGCAGGCTCATTTCGGTCAAGCTCTACACCGGGCTCTCCCCAAGCACCACCTCCCCAAAGTCCCAGCCCCACAGGGGGGAGTAGGAACACACGCTCTCAAGTCCAATCAATGGACTCGAATGTCAGCCCCAGCCTAGAGAAAGGCAGCAGGAGGCTCTGGATGAGTAAGAGAAGGTTCTTTCATCCTCTGAGTTCCAGCTCTTGGTGAAAGATGACAAAGAAGCCTCCTCTGGAGCTTTGTCCTGCTGGGATTGGCAGGAAAGGGCAGCTGGCCAGTCAAGGTCAAATCCATCAATGGGACAATAATAATAGCCTAACGTTGAAATAGCACCTACTATGTGCCAGGCACAATGCTGGGTATTTTATAGTTATTATCTCACTTGATCCTAACAAGCTTGGGAGGAGTTATTATTATCCCCATTTTACAAATGAGGAAACTGAGGCAGACAGAGGTGCAGTGACTCACCCAGGGTCACACAGCTAGTATATGAGGCTGAATTTGAACTCAAGCCTTCCTGACTCCAAGCCTGGTGCACCATTATGTATTAAGTGCCTTACTATGCACCAGACACTGTTAGACTTTGGGGAAGCAGAGACAGGTGTCAGCCTTCAAGGAGCCCACATTCTTTTAAAAATTGAGTCATTTTAGCCACATTTCACTCTTTGTGACTCCATTTGGGATTTTCTTGGCAGAGATCTAGAATGGTTGGATATTTTCTTCTCTGGCTCATTTTATAGACAGGGAAACTGAGGCCAACAGGATTTTATGACTTGTCCAGGGTCACACAGCTAAGATACTGGAGTGGTTTGTCATTTCCTTCTCCAGCTCATTTTTTACAGATAAGGAAACTGAGACAAACAGGTGAAGTGATTCACCCTGGTTCACCTAGCTAGTTTGCCATTTTCTTTCCCAGTTCAGTTTTTACCAATGAGGAAACTGAGACCCACAGGGTTAAGTGACTTGCCCAGGGTCACAAAGCTAGTATAGCAGTTTTCCATTTTCTTCCCCAGTTTATTTTTTACAGATGAGGAAACTGAGTCCCACAGGGTTAAGTGACTTGCCCAGGGTCACAAAGCTAGTATAGTGTTTTGCCATTTTCTTCCCCAGTTCATTTTTTACAGATGAGGAAACTGAGGCCCGCAGGGTTAAGTGACTTGCCCAGGATCACACAGCTAGTATCGTGGTTTTCCATTTTCTTCCCCAGTTCATTTTTTACAGATGAGGAAACTGAGACCCACAGGGTTAAGTGACTTGCCCAGGATCACACAGCTAATAAGTATCCAAGTCCAGCTTTGAACTCAGGAAGATGAGTCTTCCTGACTCTAGACCCAGCACTCACACTAACCAGCTTGTATTCATTCATTCTCTGTGTGCTTTTATCTGTATATGCTATCTCTGGTGATAGAATGGAAGCTCCGTGAGAGCAGAGTATGTTACATTTTTTTTCTTTGTATCTTCACAGTCAAATACAGTAGCTGGCAAATAGTAGGTGTTTAACAACTGTCTATTGCCTTGGCCAGGGACCAAAGTTTCCCCATTTAATCCTCTCAATTTACAGATGAGGCATCTGAGACCCAGAGAAGTAGGTTCAAGGACTCCTGATCTGTCCTCATTTTGCAGAGGAAAAAAAACGGAGGTAGACCAAGTGACTTGCCCAAGGGAAAAATGAGCAGAAGTAGGATTTGAATTCAGGTCCTCGGACTCCATGAGTGCTTTCCATTGCTCTACGCTGGTTGCTACTCATTACTGGCCCTAGTGACATGGACCAAAATTGATGATCCAAGGGAGTCTATGAATAGGCAAGAGCTCACTGGGACAAGAACTATGTACCATAATGGATATATATTTCAAAATTCTATTCCTCTGAATCTATGGTCCTTCTTCTATGTTCCTGAGCCTCGGTTTTCCTCTTCTATAAAATGGGAGGATTGGACTAAATGGCCTCTAAATATATATCTAGGTCCTTCCAGGCAAGGAGGACACATTATTATCTTAACAGCATTAGAAGTTTGGCAGAGAATAAAAAACCCCAACAAACTAGCAGCGTCAGCTAGACTCGTTGGCTGAGCTCAGCATGGTCATCATCCCTGATGGATTGTCTGTGTTCTCCTTCAGCTGCGTCCTGCAAGAATTCAGGGAGGTTTGTGTCTAAACTGGGTATCTTGGGTATCTTGATGCTTCCTCTCTGTGGGACCTTGGGCAGGTTCACCCCTGGTCCTCAGTTTCCTTCACTGTAAAATGAAAAGGTTACATTCACACTTATCTTCCTCTAAATTGATGATCCTTCCCTTATATCCCTGAGTCTCAGTTTTTCTCCTCTATAAAATGGGAAGATTAAACTAACTGGCCTCTAAATTCCCCTCCAGTTCTCAGGATACATTTTTTTAGTTGTTTAGCCATTTTTTCTGTCATATCCATCTCTTCATGCTCCTTTTTGGGGTTTTCGTGACAAAGATGCTGGAGTAATTTACCATTTCCTTTTCCAGCTCATTTTACAGATAAAGAAACAAGGGCAAACAAGGTAAAGTGACTTGCTCAAGGTCACCCAGCTAGTACGTGTCTGAGGTCAGATTTGAACTCACAAAGATGAGTCTTCCTGATTTCAGACCCAGCACTCTAGCCACTAAGCCACCTACCTGCCAATCCACAATCAAAAACAGTCCTTTGGGGTAGCTAGTGGATAAATAGCCAGGCCTTAGAGATGGAGGTCCTGGGTTCAAATGTGGTCTCAGCTACTTTCTAGTCATGTGACCCTGGGTAAGTCACTTAACCCTGTCTCAGTTTCCTCATCTTTAAAATGTAAATAATAGCATCTACCTCTCAGGGTTGTTGTGAGGATCAAAGGTGATAATAATTGTAGAGCATTTAGCACATTGTCTGACCCCTAGTAGGCACCATATAAATGCTAGCTATTATTATTACTATTATTGTTCTTATTCTGTCTCCAAATCTATTATCTTCTGGTGATGCTAGGATTTCCATTTTCTTCTCCCGGTGCTGATACAATTCTCTGCACCGAGTAGTAGTTCATTGGGTATGTATCTGAATGGATGGATGGATGGATGGATAGATGGATGGATGGATGGATGGATGGATGGATGGATGGGCAGAGAGTTGGATGGATGGATAGATAGATGGATGGTTGAATGGATGATGGATCGATGGATGGATGGGCAGATGGATGGATGGATAGATGGATGAATGGACGGATGGATGGATGGATGGATGGAAAGATGGATGGATGGATAGATAGATGGATGGATGGATGGAAAGATGGATGGATGGATAGATAGATGGATGGATGGACGGATGGATGGATGGATGGATGGATGGAAAGATGGATGGATGGATAGATAGATGGATGGATGGATGGATAGATGGATGGATGGACGGACGGATAGATGGATGGATGGATGGATGGATGGAAAGATGGATGGATGGATAGATAGATGATGGATGGACGGATGGATGGAAAGATAGATAGATGGACAGACGGATGGATGGACGGATGGATGGATGATGAATAAGGACAGTCTGAGGGCACAGAGGAGTTATATTTTAGTTCCTTGCTGTCCCCAGTGTTGATTTAAAAATAAATAAATAACATTAGGAGAGGATTCCAGAAACATGAGACTGACTCATTCCCATGGTTCCCACTGCATCACTGACTTCATCATCCAGGGATAAAAGGGTCAAGAGTTGGGTTACAAGACTTGGAAGCAGGCATGGAAAAAAGTAAAGTTTATATGACCAATCTGATGGGAAGAAACACAGCCTTCTGGGTGCCAGAGAAATCAGAGGAGGGTGCTTTGTTAACCTGAAAGGGTTTATAGGAACGGGAGGTGGTTACGATCAGCAATTTTTTTCCTCTTCATCAGAAGACCTGTGCTTTCATCCAAGTACAGAATTCCCAGTATGGAGAGTCCTTCTCCCAATGCAGATGGAACCCTCTAGTTGGTCCCTAGAGGGACCTTCAAGGCTACCTAGTCCAACCCTTACAGATGAGGATGGCCCAGGAGAGGGAAGGGTTTAGGAAGTAGCTGCACTGAAATTTAAATGTATTATTCTGGATCCATGGCCAATATCCACTCTGCCATTTTGTTTGTGGGTTTTGAGGGTCACCCAGCCAGTAAGTGCTAGAGGCAGGCCTTAAACCTGAGTCTTTGGAACTCCATTTATTATTATAATTAACAATGAATGAGGTGGATGAATGTTTTAATGCATCAGATTTCAACTTACTCTGGGGGAAAACCTCCTAACAATGAGAACTATTCCAAAGGGAAAGTAGCTATTCTGGATTCCAGTTTGGGCCATCCAATTCTAAACCCAACACTCTTGTTGTTGTTGTTATGTCTGACTCTTCATGATCCTATTTGGGGTTTTCTTGGCAAGGATACTTGAGTGGTTTGTCATTTCTTTCATTTGACAGTTGAGGAAGCTGAGATAAACAAGGTTAAGTGACTTGCCCAGGGTCACATAGCTAGTAAGTGTCTGAGCTCAGATTTGAACTCTAGAAGATGAAGTCTTCCTAATTTCAAACCCAGTGCTCTATCTACTGTGCAACCTTGCTGTTGGGAATTCTTGGAGAGGCCCATATTAGGCCAGATGTCTCCTTACAGCCCCATCCAACTCTGGGATTCCGGAATTC
This sequence comes from Monodelphis domestica, assembly GCF_027887165.1. NCBI lineage: Eukaryota > Metazoa > Chordata > Mammalia > Didelphimorphia > Didelphidae > Monodelphis > Monodelphis domestica. The sequence continues at coordinate 34,690,229 of NC_077229.1, forward strand.
TGAAATTTATTCTTAACATATTAGGGGTACCTTGCTTTTGTACATCCTGGGCCCTTCTGACAGTGCAGCAAAGCCTATGTACCCCTTCTTAGAATCATGATTTTTAGTCAATAAAATAAAATACACCAGGTTGCAAAGGATATCAATTCTATTTAAATTCAATTAATAAAAAACATTTATTAAAAAAAATTTAAGCATTACTTTCTTTCTCAGTAACAACTCTAAGACAGAAGGGGAAAGGCTAGGCAAACAGGGTTAAATGACTTGTCCAGGATCACATAGGTAGGAAGTGTCTAAGGTCAAATTTGAACCCAGGTCTTCCCAGTTCAAGGTCCAGCATGCTCTATCCATTGTGCTACTTGAGTGCCCCTAAAAAAATAGAAACAAGTTCCTGGGACCCTGGTGAAGAACCTCTACTTTAAAGAAACTCCATTTTGAATCTCTTCCCAAGTGAATAATAACCCCTACCTTATAGTCAATCAGAGTTTTTCATTCATTACAGTTCCTGAAAGAAGGCACACCCATATTGACACTTTCATGGGCCAATATTAGCAACATTTTCCCCAGGGATCCCTGGGAAGTTTAAGAGTAAAGGTCGTACTAACCTAATTAGGAAGATGATAAATATAAAGTTGAAAAAGGGCAAAGTCCAAGAGACTTACTTTATAGATAAGGAAATTGAAACTCAGAAGGAAAAAGGAACTTAGTAATAATTGTTCAGTCACTCCAATGACCCCATTCAGGGTTTTCTGGGCAAAAAAACTAGAGGGATCTGACATTTCTTTCTTCATCTCATTTTACAGATGAGGAAACTGAGGCAAACAGAGTGAAGTGATTTGTCCAGGAACATACAGCTCATTTGCCATTTCTCTCTCCAGCCCATTTTACAGATGAGAAAGCTGAGGCAAGCAGGGTGAAGTGACTTGTCCAGGGTCACACGACTAACAAGTGTCTGAGGCCACATTTGAACGCAGATCTTCCTGACTCCAAGCCCAGTACTCTACCCACTGAGCCATCTAGCTAGTCATCTACTCAATATATCCTCATATGGCTTCCCAAGAGCCTGAGAAATAGGGAAGATCCCTGTTTTGGGGTGAACCAGACAGGCAGCTTCCAAGAGATCTTGTGACTCTACAATTATTATTATTATGAATTAGCATTCAGTCCCACTCCTTAACTTCTCCGCCAGCCCCTGGGGGTCCCAGGAAGTGTTTACTGCTTCTGCCTGGGGCCCCCAGGAGGTAGGATAAAGGGAAGGAGAGCCCCAGGGGCTCTAAGCTAGGCCAGCTGTGCCCCTGGGCATGGCTCCAGGCACTCCCCAAATTCTGGGCTTCTTATGCACCAGAGTCATTGCTTCCTCTGCTAATCAGCAGAGCGGATGGCACTGATTACTTCAGGAAAAGGCCTGGGAGCCCCTGGTCCTGGCTTTAGGGCAGCTCACCGCAATTAGCATCACACTTTTCTCTTGTGGTTCAGATTCACTGGGGGCCCCCAAGTATTCACGATTCCTTCCAAAGCCAGCCTTTGGGGTTGTTTGTCTTTTTCAGCTTCGCTTTACTGCTAGGGAAACTGAGGCACAAGGTTCTAGAGGAGAGGACACTAGAGTCCCCCTCGGGGCCCTGAGGTGCCCTTCCGTTTCTCTCCTTTGAGCCTGGGTGTGCACTTAGTGGAAAGGGCTCCTGCTAAAGGGCAGACATGCTTCTCCTCTTCAGGGGGAGTCTAGCTGGATTGTGTGGCTAGACCTATCCTTAGGGCCCTGAAGAGATGGGGAAAGAATGTCTCCCCGACAGTAGCCTGTGGATGAGGGGCGGGGGAGGGGAGCATGAAGCTGAAGGATGGAGATCTAGTAGGACTTATTGACAGAAAAAAAATGGCCCTGGGCTCTGGGAGCCAGGGAGACAGCCAGCATCGCCCGAGGCCACGGCAGCTCGGAGCCCATTCTGCCAGCTGGTCCCTCTAGTGCCTTAATTAAGGGCCGGGCGGGTTCTGTTAGATTCGGCATTCAGGGAAGGGCCAGAGAGAGAGAGAGAGAGAAAGGAAACAGCATGGGCTCCACCCACGATTGTCTTCTCCTCCTGGCCGCCAGGGTGGCATGAAGGTGAGCAGAGCCTACCAAAGTGAGCTGGAGAGTGAAGAGGGCAAAGGAGGCCTCCAGGCGGAGAGAAGAGGCCAGAAAGGAAAGAATGCTCTTAGTTGGGGAAAGATTTGGGGACCCAGTAAAGCCAAGAAACACAAAGCCACGCTCTGCAAACCCTAAAGCCTATAGACAGGGGAAAGCCACCTCTGATGTCATTGCCACACGGAGCTCCTGGGAGCTTTTGGTTTCCCTCTCAGGTCTAGAGCTATGATGCTGTGACTTACTACCGGTGTGGTAGTAAATCCTGGGCCTCAGTTTTTCCACTTCTCTCTCTGTTCTCATGTATGTATGTATGTATGTATGTCCATCCATCCTCCATCTGTCCATCCATCCATCTATCTGATCTATCTATCTACCTATCCATTCATTTATCTGTCTATCTATTATCTCATCCATCCATCCATCTATCATCTATCTATCCATCTGTCTATCCATCCATCCATCCATCTATCCTCCTTCACTCCCTCCCTCCATCTATCTGTCTGTCTATATATCCATCCCTCTATCTACCTATTCATCTATCTATCCATCTATCTATCCACCTATCCATCCATCCATTTTTCTGTCTATCATCTCATCCATCCATCATCTATATATCCATCTGTCTATCCATCCATCTATCCTCCCTCCCTCCCTCTCCCTCCATCTTTCTATCTGTCTGTCTATATATCTGTGTATCCACCCATCTATCTATCTGTCTGCCTATCTACCTACCTATCCATCCATCCATTTTTCTGTCTATCATCTCATCCATCCATCATCTATATATCCATCTGTCTATCCATCCATCTATCCTCCCTCCCTCCCTCTCTCCCTCCATCTTTCTATCTGTCTGTCTATATATCTGTGTATCCACCCATCCACCCATCTATCTATCTGTCTGCCTATCTACCTACCTATCCATCCATCCATTTGTCTGTCTATCATCTCATCCACCCATCTATCCGTCCATCTCTCTATCATCTATCCAGCTGTCTATCCATCTATCTATCTGTCTATTTATCTATACATCTATCTACCTATCCATCCATCCATCCATCCATCCATCCATCCATCTCTCTCTATCATCTCATCCATCCATCCATCCATCCATCCATCCATCCATCCATCCATCCATCCTCCCTCTCTCTCTTTCTATCTATCTACCTGCCCATCCATCTATCCAACCACCTACCTGTCTCAGTCTATCATCTGTCTGTTTATCTATCATCCATCTATGCACATATATGTATATATACACATGTGCATATGTGGATAGATAGGTATGTACGCTTTTCCACGTGTGTGTAGACAGACTACAGTGGCTAAATCCAGAGCCACTGAGGAATGCGAATTGGCATCTGAGAGGTCCAAAGCCTGGCTTGAACCTCTTCCTCGGGGCAATAGAATGTCAGCTGGGGAAGGCAGGGGCTGTGCTTCCGCCTGTGGGTCTTTTTGCTTTTTTAATGGCTTTTGTGCTCTCCGCGCCTCACTGGCACTGTAAAGGTGATGGGTGCTTGCGCCCCAAGGAGCTCTGGCGATGGTGGGGAGGAGGCTTGGGGGAGAAGAGCTGGAGCTGGGCGTGGATGTTCTCTGCTCCCCCCAAGCTCTCCATTGCCAATGACCTCTCCCTCTTTTTTCACCCCTCAGTCTCTTCAGAACAAATCGAACAGCTTCACCGGAGGTTCAAGCAGCTGAGCGGGGGCCAGCCGACCATCCGGTAGGACACTTTTTCAGTCCCTTCAACAGCCCTGTTAAGAAATGCCTTGTTAGGTCAGGGGACGGGACGGGAAGACCTCCCAGGCTTCCCAAATGATGACCTTCAGGACCATCTCCGTTTGTGTGAGTCCCCTTGGGCGATGAGTCGGGAGAAGCCAGATGGGTCCTATCTAAGCGCTGTGTTTTTAAGAGCCCCAAAGGAGACACCCGGGATTAGGAAGAAAGCCAATTATATTGAAATAATCATCAAAAAATGTTTTAAAGACATTCACAACCCCAGGTTAAGAAATCCCTAGTCTAGAGCAAACCTCTTTTGCTTTCTTCATTCCAAGCCACAAGGTGGAAAGGGATAACCAGTGGATTGAGAGCTAGGCTTAGAGAGGGGAGGTCCTGGGTTCAAATTTGGCCTCAGACACTTCCTAGCTGAGTGACCCTGGGCAAGTCACTTCACCCCCATTGCCCAACCCTTACCACTCTTCTGTCTTGGAACCAATACATAGAACTGATTCTAAGATGGAAGGTGAGGGTTTCTTTAAAAGCCGTAAGAACAGGGGAGGAAAGGAGCCTGTAGATATTGTAAGTAGGTGGCAAAGGGAGAAGAGAAGGGTACTCTCCTAATGTCTTTGGACTCATCTAGGACCATAGCTTTAGATCTGGGGGAGGGCTTTGGGGGACATCTTGCCCAACCCCTTTATTTTAGAGGTGAGGGAATCATACATTTGAAACTAGAAGGGATCCCAGAGCCCAACCAACCCAATTCGGACTGTATTGGAGAAGAGCTGCTGTGTTTGTCCCCCCTAGGCAGAGCCAAGATTCAAAGCCAGGTCCTCTGCCTCCAGATTCCGCATCTGCCTTCCTGGATCTGTAAGAACCAGTCTGCCCTGGGATACGAGTCTGGGCTCCGGGAAAATGAAGTTATTCCTTAGCAGGGAATCTCCTTAGAAACTAGACCTGGAGCTTTTTCACTTGGAGCAGGGGGCTGGAAGTTACAACCAGATAGATTTCAGCTCAATAGAAGAGAAAACAGCCCAGGGCTCAGAGCTTTTCAAGAAAGCTGGAGAGAGTGAGCCCCCCTCATGGAAGAACTCAAATCCTGCCCAAGGCATGTATCAAGCATCTAGCAGGTGCCCGGCACTGAGAATACAAAGACAAAAGGAAAAGCCATCCAAGCCTTCAAGAAATTGACTTTCCACTGAGTCAGGGAGAGAAAGTCTTATTGATTGCTACACTGTAGTTCTCCTTTACCTCCAGGATCAAACACAAAATCCTCTGTTGGTTTTCGAAAGCCCTTTACAACTCATCCACTTCCCACCTTCCCAGTCTTCTTTACACCTTGCTTCCTCTATTTACTCTCTGATCCACTGACACAGGCTTCCTGGCTATTTCTCACAAACAACATTTTATCTCCCAACTCCAGCCATTTGTACTGGCTGTCCCTGGGTGCCTAAAATTCTCTCTCCTCCCCATCTCTGCCTCCCAGCTCCCCTAATTTCCTTAAAAACATCTTTTCTAAAGGGGCATCAGGTGGCTCAGTGGATTGAGAGGTAGGTCTAGAGATGAGAAGTCCTGGGTTCAAAACAGATCTCAGACACTTCCAAGCTAAGTAACCTTGGGCAAGTCTCTTTAACACCCATTGCCTAGCCCTTACAATTACCTAGCCCTTACCCTAGCCCTTACCATTCTTCTGCCTTGGATTCTAAGATGAACAGTAAGCATTTGAAAAAATGAACCTCATTTAAAGTCCAATTTTCTACAAGAAACTTTTCCTAGTTTTCCTTAAACTTGGTGTTTTCTCTCCCCACATTTCCCCCTAACTGTATCTGTTTACAGGTTGCCTCTCCCATTAGACTGTGAGTGCCTTGAGGGCAAAGATTGTCTTTTATCTTTCTTTGTATCCCTAATGCCTGGTGCATAGTAGGTGCTCCATAAATGTTATTTCCCTCTCAGATACAACTAGAACTCTTTACAGGATCAATTAAAAAGGAAGGGAGGGTTAATAATTCAATGGATCAGGGAAGGCTTCCTGTAGGAAGTGGCTTATGAACTTGAAGGAAGCCAAGATTCAAAGAGATGTAAGGGAGAAGGGAATGTCTCCATCAGGACACGTGGGGCTGAGTTCAACAATTTGACTGTGACATAGAGAATTCACTAAAGAGAGTCTAGCTCTACAGCCTGAGGGAACAGCCTTCCATTGGAAAAAAAAAATAGTCCCTACCTTTAAGGCAGAGCAGCTAGGTGGTACTGTGCATGGAGCACTTATCTTCATGAGTTCAAAACTAGCCTCAGACACCTACTGGCTATGTGCCCCTGGGCAAGTCACTGAACCCTATTTGCCCCAGTTTCCTCAGCTATCAAAAGGGCTGGAGAAGGAAATGGCAAACCTAGCTCTGTGACCCTGGCTAAGTCACTTAACCTTGTTTGCCTCAGTTTCCTCAGCTGTCAAAAGAGCTGGAGAAGGAAATGGCAAACCTAGCTCTGTGACCCTGGCTAAGTCACTTAACCTTGTTTGCCTCAGTTTCCTCAGCTGTCAAAAGAACTGGAGAAGGAAATTACAACCCGAGTTCTGTGACTCTGGCCAAGTCACCTAACTGTTTCCTCATCTGTCAAAAGTTCCAGAGAAAGAAATCAGAAACCACTCCTGTTTCTTTGTCAAGAAAACCCCAGGGGGAAGCTGGGTAGCTCAGTGGATTGAGAGCTAGGCCTAGAGATGGGAGGTCCTAGGTTCAAATCTGGCCTCAGACACTTCCCAGCTGTGTGACCCTGGGCAAGTCACTTGACCTCCATTACCTAGCCCTTACCACCCTTCTGCCTTGGAGCCAATACACCGTATTGACTCCAAGTTGGAAAGTAAAGGGTTAAAAAAAAAAAAACCAAAGGGGGTCACAGAGAGTCAGAAACATCTGAAAACATGTCAACCTTTAAGGAGTTTACAATCTAATTGGGGGCAGGGGAGGCAGAGGGAAACAATTCCCAAAAAGAAGCAAGGAATGGGAGGCAAGGGACAGGATGGCAGGGGATACCTAGCTTGGGAGCATCTTATTCCACAAAGTTGAAACTTGGCAGGACCACAGATGCATTATGGAATGAGCTAAGAGTCTGGCTTTTGCACTGTATAAAGGAAGGCATTGGGAGGAGTTTGTTACTGAGCCCTCCAATCAGAGGGGAGAGGAGGCTGAGGAAGATGGTGTCAGCTGAGGCTAGAGTTCTTGGCATTCCAGGTAGACTGGCAGATGCAAAGTGGAATGAGTGCCCCAGAGAGAGGGCAGACGCCAGAGGCAATGGAAAGAAGTTCGTGAGGACCCTTTTGGAATGATGACAATGAATGGAATGGTCTAACTGGGAAGGCAGAGGAAGTTCTCTCCCCTGGAGGTCTTTGGGGGATCCCATCAATAGCATTCTGACTCAGTGGCTAGACTGGATGCCTTCAAGATCCAGCTGGGGGATGATGAGATTCTGAGAAACCTTTTAGTTTCTTGACCCACAGTGTCCTTGCCTAATTCCAGAGTGATGCCACAGATTCTGCCTTCAGGGATGCATACCTGGAGTTTGATTAATGCCCTAATATATCCCCAGCCCAGCTGAAGGGAATTCCATCTCCAGAGCCTCCTCACACACCAGAAGACACAGGGAAGGAGCTGAGGGGTTCTGTTTCCCTGGTTTTTTCTCCTCCCCACCAGAGAGCTCTCACTCTAAGAATCTGACCTTCCTTCAGCTGTCTGGTCTCCCAGGAGCCCCAGCCCTGCAGGACCTGGATGCCTGGCTCATTATATAAACAACCCGGCAGGAAGAGAGCCTGGCAGCCAGCTAGGGAGCTCATGGCACCCTGCTTTGCATAATCTGTCTCTCCCCATGTTCTTCAAAGTGTTAGAGAACAACCATCCACGGAGCTGTCACCCCAGGGATGACAGGACAAAGCTACAGGCAACAGAAGAAAGAGGATGCTGGATCCTTCTGGGACTTAATCCCTTCCCTTCCTCCTTCCCTCCTTTCTAGGGAAGCCTCCAGAACAGAAGCTATATCAGAAAGGCATCAGTTTTATTTCCTTTTCCATGCCGCCCCATCCCCATCAACTAATTCACTAGCCAGAATTTATTAGGGACCTTTGGAGTGGGGGGATATCTTTCTAACTTTAGTATTTAGCACAGGTCCTGGCGCATAGTAGGTGCTTAATAAATCCATTTTGACTGGTCTTCAGTCAAAAGACCAAAGTAAGACAGTCACTGCCCTCAAGGCGCTGCCTCTTCTCAGAGAGAGGACCAAGGACTTAAATAAATGGAATATTTACAAAATAAATTTCCAGGAATAATAATAAGAGTTAACAATATTATAATGCTCTAATCTATAATGCTCTTGACAAATATTTTCTCATTTGATCTTCACAATAGCCCTAGGAGGGAAGTGCTATTACTATCCCCATTTTACAGATGAGGTAACAGAGGCAGAGAGACATAAAGTGACTTGGGGAAGGGGTCACACAGTTATTATATTTAAACTTTGAACCCAGATCTCTCCTTGTATTAGACTGGAAAGTTCCACAGAGATTCAAAAATGTCTTGAGTCCTGATTTGAACTCAGGTCTTCCTGATACCTGGTCTTATACTCCATCACCTAGCTGCCAGTTGAATGAATTTAAGGAAATTCCTTGACGATAGGGACATTTCAGTTGACAAGCCTGGCACATAGTAGGTGCTTAATAAAAATGTTTGTTGAATTGAAAGAATATTCCAGTAATTGGGCTCTTTTCCTCCAAGAACTGAAGCCCAGCTTTCCTCTATTAAATAGTAGATGACTGAGAAAAAACAATCCAAGAATGGATATATATTTGGAATTCAGGGTGAGGATGAAACGAGGGAAAGAAGGTGGAAAAAAGCATGTAAAAATGTCTGGCCACTACCCTCAAGGAGCTTATAGTCTAGTCTGGAAGAGAATTTATTATACAGGAAACAAGTTTTTTAAACATTAAACAATTTTGGCTATATTCAAATTTTTGCAAAACAACTTTTGGTTCTTTGGGTTTCCCTGATGTGGCACTGATTGACCCTAGTCCTTCAGGGGAATTCCTGCCTGTGTTTTCTGGGGCTCCCCCACCATTAAGAATTTATTAAGTGACTCCTGTGTGCCAGACACTAAACAAAGAAAGGCAAAAGACAGTCCTTGCCCTTAAGAAGAGCTCACGGTCTAATGGAAGAGACAATATACAAACCAAGTGACTTGTCCAGGGTCACACTTCAGGGAAGTGTCTGAGGTCAGATTAGAACCCAGGACCTCCCATCTCTAGTCCTGGTTCTCCATCCACTGAGCCACCCAGCTGTCCCTATTTTTCTTCAATCTTAATGCATTGCTTTTCTTTTCTTTTGCCTATTAAATGACTGGACACGAACGAGAAGCCAAGGAGTAGTTTGTGCAGAATGGGCAGCTCTGGGTCTTTGGGGTCATCACATCTCTGCTGCCAGGAAGCTATGGGCACTTGCTATTCTTAAGGTCCCATCCCAGCCCTGACATTCCTGTTCTATAATAATATAAACTCCCAGTTTTAGAGTTCATGGAGCACCTTCCTCACAACAATCATGTCAGACAGGCATGAAAGGTATTCTAATACCCATTTTACAGGTGAGGAAACTGAGACACAGAAAGAATAAGAGAAGAGTACATGCTCACATAGCTCCACCAGAGGCGGACTTTGAACCCAGGTCTCTCCTGACCTAAGACAGGAAAGTTCTACAGAGATTCAGAAATGAAGAAGATTCTTACTGGCTATAGAATAGCCATTGGAGTAGCTCAGGAAGTCTTCAAGGAGGAGGCAAGGTTTGTCCCAGGCCTTGACGTGGCTAGGCAGAGACAAATGGACTGGTGTCCCTGCCCCCCACTAGAGATGAGACCCAGGAGTGTAATTTTACAAATAAGGAAGTGGTTTCTCTTTGAGGCTCTCCTTTCTGGTTGTTGTTGGGGAGAGGGGAATGGGGAAGAAGGAGAACTAACCCAAAGCTCTTAAGAAGAAGAATTATAATTGTTTGATCTGAGCAAAGGAGAGAAGCAGAGACCACGGTGCCTTTGGGAGATCCAATGGAGATCATTCCTGGACGATGGGGCCTTTGGGATTTGGCCTCATCCCTCCATGACAAGGTTGGCTCTCGAAGATAGCTGACAGAGTAGATATTGAGTATTTAAGGCATCCTCTTCCCCTCTTCTCAAATTCCAGACTTTAATCCCCTGTGGGGTCAGTGGGAAGCAACTTGAGTTTGGAAATAAGGAGGAAGAAAGGGTGTCCTGGGCTGATCCAATCTCAGGGTGGTAAATGCCATTTACCTGGAGGCTATGCTAGACAGGTAAGACCAGACAAGCAGCTCTGGTTACTTTGGGTGTCTTTCTCCTCAGTATCCCCTCTATAGGAAGCAAAACACAAATCTATAATGATATCTGGACAGACGCCAATGATGTCCCAAGTTAAGCCAACTCAAAGAAACAGCATTGGAAAAAGTGTTGAATTTGTAGGCACAGGACCTGAGTTCAAATCCTACCTCAGAAGGAGGGAGCCAGTTGGGTGATTCAGTGGATTGAGAGCCAGACTTGGAATCAGGAGATCCTAGGTTCAAATATGACCTCGGGCAGGCACTTCCTAAGTGTGTGACCCTGGGCAAGTCACCTTATCCCCATTACCTAGTCTTTACCACTCTTCTGCCTTAGAACCAATACAATGAAAGGTAAGGGTTAAAAAAAACCTTTACCTTTGCCCTTTCTTATGTCAGTTTGGGAAAGCTATTTAACCTCTTTGGGTCTCAGTTTCTTCATCTGTTAAACAAAGGGTTGGACTAAACAGTATATAAATAAAGTAATATAGTTATAAAAATAGGAGTAAATAAAGAACCTTTCTAGCTCTCTATCTATGGTCTTCTAGAGTAAGATGGGCTGGTGATGTGATGGAAGTGATTGGCCCCAGAGCCCAGAACTGGAAGCTATGGGTAGAAGGTGAAAATAGGTGAAATTGGACTCAGTATCAGAAAATATTTCCTAACAATGAGAGCTGCCCCAAAGTGGAATGGCTAGCCTCAGAAAGGAATGACTTTCCTCTCTTCGGAGGTCTTCAAGCAAAGACTAAATGTCTCCTTTCCAGATAGTGGTTGGACAAGAGCACTAGCATGAAATCAGAAGCCCAGGGTTCAAATCCCACCTCACATGCATACTAGCAGGTTTTTGAAAGACAATGTGTAATGAAAGCTAGGGATAACTGATGGATATCCCATATGCTCCAATGATATCTTCAAAATGTCAAGAGAAAACAAAAAAGGGTCCCAGCATGGTCACCTCCAGGGGCATGAGCTTGAGGCACACGGAATGGACAGACATGGATGAATTGTTACTTGTACCACTGCATGGAACATTGTCATCCATGAGAACCAAGCCCCTGGACCATGTTATCCTACCTTGGAACTGTAGGCACTGGATAGAGGGAGAAAGGAGAGATTTGGAAGAAAGGAAGTAGGGGCTGGGCAGCTCAGAGCATTTTGGCATTCTAGGAAATAAAAGTATGCAAAATAGCATCTGCTGGAGATGGTGGGGGAGGCTTTGAAAGTCAACAACTCAGGCATTTTTTGTCACAGAACAAGAAGAACCCCACTCACGTGGATGGCCACCAGAGAAAGCAGCTGGGCTTTTAATCACAGCTCCTTATAGAGAGACATGTTCATGGGACTCATTTTCCCCATAAAAATTCCAGAGCCAGAATATGGGTTCTCTGGGGTTTACTTCCCTCTATTCAAACAGGGAACATAGTAGAGCTTCTTTGGGCCAGCCCTATGGTCTGTGATCTGTCTAGAGACCGATTTAGGGCTGAAAGGAAGACTTGAGAGCCCATTGAGTCCAACCCCTTCATTTTACAGAGGACTAGACAAGACAGAGAGGTTAATTAATGAGTGTAAGAGGCAGGGTTTGAACCCACATTTTCCTGACTGCAAGTCCAGTGATCTCTCAACTATATTACTTCCTCAGTTCAGTCTCTGGCCAGCGGCAATGTAGGGGAGGGTCCAGCTGTCCTCTTTGATGCCCATCTCCAAAGGTTAGGAATCAATCATGGAATCTGAACTGAAAAGTATCTTAGAAGTCATTTCATCTGCCCCATCTCCCAGATGATAAACTAATGAGGAAACTGAGGCTCAGAGAAGGGTTGTAATTTGTCCAAGCTCTCAAAGGAAGTAAGTAGTAGCACCAAGATTGGAACCAAAGTCCCACGGCTTCTAATCTTGTCGTATTTCACTGTACTATGAAGGGTTCCCATTCCCCTTGTTTTCCCTAATCAGTTATCTCAGATCACCACCCATAAATTTATCTAAGTCTTTCTTCTAACTTATTTACAAAATTTCTTTATTTTAATTTTATATCACCCCTTCGGTGACAAGCAATGAGTAGTAGTACATAGACACCTGGCCTCTGGGTTCAAGTTCTGCTCCTGACAAATACTGGCTGTGTGACTCTGGGCAAGTCCTTTTACCACCCAGTGCCCCCTGAGAACTCCCTTTAGACTATATGCTACTGAGTAGGCACTGATCTATGTTGGTAGAAGGCACCTCCTCACCTGAAGTTCTCTATACTGCTTGCTCCATCCCTAACCCCTAAAGTATCTCTCCAAGGAAAAAGTTATCTATGGAATAAAGCATATTTAATTTTTGACCATGGCCAGTCCCCCCATGTATAGCAAGCTTTAAGGAAGGAAGGAAATAGAATTTATTAAATGCCTAATATGGGCACTGCTATATATATATATATATATATATATATGTATATATATATATATATATATATATATATAATCTCATTAGATCCTCACAACCCTGGGAATTGGGTACTATTATTATACCCCATTTTACAGATGAGAAAACTGAGGCCAACAGACTTAAGTGGCTTGGTTAAGATCACACAGCTAGTAGGTGTTTGAGGTCAGATTTGAGCTCAGGACTTCCTAATTCCAGGTCTAGAGATCCATCCACTATGCCACTCAGTGATGCCACTAGAAGATAAGAAGGACATAATGAGCCATGCACTCTCTCCCTCATGGCTCTCTTGTAAGAAAGGTGTCTGAAAACCTTGAAACCTGACAGAAATGGGGAGGAGGGAGTAGCATTACTCTCACTAAAGGTCTGGAAGCAGAAGCTCAATGACTGCTTGTCAGGGATCATTGTAGAGGGAATGAATTCTTTTTCTTCTTTTTTCAAGATGTAGATTGGACTAGATGGCCTCTAAGGTCCCATCTAAGGGCAGCTAGTTGCCACATTGAATAGAGCTACGGTCAGCAAGACCTGAGTTCAAATCTAGCCTCAGACTCTAACTAGCTTTGTGACCCTGGACAAGTCACTTAACCCTACTGGCCTCAGTTTCCTCATCTTTATACTGGAGAAGGAAATGGCAAACTGCTCCAGGCTCTTTGCCAAGAAAACCCCAAATGGAGTCAGATACAACTGAAAAAATGACTGAACAAAAACAACAAGGTCTCTTGTAGTTATCTGTGTTCCTATGGTACCTAGTCAAGAGAGTCCAGTATTTGAATGTCTCAAGAGTTTGTGGAATTGAATAGATTCCGATTAGATTTGGATGCATTTGGAGGTGATTCTCAGTCTTGCCCAGACCGTTATCTAGAGCACCAGGAACTGCATTTCAGGAAGAGGATTGAGGAGCTGGATTGAGAGTATCCAACCAGGTTGGGGAAGGGCCACTAGTTCATGCCAAAGAATTCAGATTCGGAGGAAGCAGGGATGTCGAACCTGGAAAACAGAGGACCAAGTGACTTGTCATCAGGTACTTGAAGGGCTGCCATAGAGAGTGGGGACTAGACTTGTTATTTTTTTTAAACCCTTACCTTCTGTCTTAGAATCAATACTGGGTATTGGTTCTAAGGCAGAAAAATGGTAAGGGCTAGGCAATGGGTGTGAAGTGACTTGCCCAAGGTCGAACAGCTAGGAAGTGTCTGAGGTCAGATTTGAACCCAGGACCTCCCATCTCTGGGTCTGACTCTCAGTCCACTGAGCCACCCAGTTGCCACCCCCCCCCACTAGACTTGTTATGCTTGGCCCCTGGGTGTAGAACTAGGAACAACTGAGGGATGGGGCAAGGGAGGAGGGGAAAAGTTTGCAGAGAGACCCAATTTGACTGTGTATGAAAGAAATTATCCTAATGATTATCACTAACCAAAAGTAGAAAGGGTTTCCCTGGAAAGATAGTTGATGGCTCTAGTAGACTATAAACTAGCTGAGGGAAGGGACCTTTTTTGCTCTTCTTTACATCCTCAGTGCCTGGTATACAGTAAGCACTTGATAAATGCTTCTTGACTTAACTTGACTCTTCACCAGAGGTCTTCAACCAAAGGTTTTCTCCAGTTCCGGAACCATGAACCATGATCAACTCATCCGCCATTTTCTTTTGGGGGGGGCGGGGGTAGGATCAATTTCCATAATCTTGTGGACCAAAGTGCCCCTCTCTAGCCACCAGTTTCCCCCTCTAGAATAAAAGTTCCTTGAGCATGGGGACTGTCTTTGCTTCTGCATTTGAATCCCAACCCACTAAATGCATATTCATTTATTCACTCACTTATTCATTCATTAATTCATTCATTTATGCTGTAGAGGGGTTTCCAGTTCAAGGACAAGCTAGATTGCATGTTATGTTCTTGGAGGTTCCTTCCAGCTTTCAGCTGAGGTGATTCTGCCTGGACACAGGGGGCTAGTTGACAGAATGCTCTTTGACCTGCTCTTTTGGGATCCACATGAATAGTCATTTTATTTATTTAAGTCCAAGTAAATAAAACAAATCCCAGAAGCCAGGATTTGATGTCTTTCTCTTCTTGGTCTTTTCTTTGGAAACCAGCAAAGAAAACTTTAATAACATCCCTGACCTGGAGCTCAACCCGATCAGATCCAAAATCATCCATGCCTTCTTTGACAACAGGTAAGAGCTCCTGGAACACTTATCATGCTAATGCATTTCAGTTCTTATTGTCATCACTCCCTTGCAATTGCACAAGCTTTTATTTTAGATTTTTTCAGAACATCTTTCAGCCCAGCTAGATTTGTCTTCCCCAAGTCAACAAGGCACAGGGTGAGAGGTGTTCTTATTCTAATTTTATTTATGAGCTGGATGAAGATTATATCATTCTTTTAAATTTGCAAAATGCAGTCCCTGTCTCACTTGAGGCAGCAGGATAGTACAGTGAATAAAGTGAAGGTCTAGGAGTTAGGAAGAACTGAGATCAAATCCTGTCTGAGGATTAACTGGCAACTGAATAGTGGTGTAACCTGGAACAAAGTAGCCTCTCTCAGCCTCAGTTTCCCAATATGTAAAATTGGGATAATAAAGTGAGGATAAAATAAAATAGCCAATGCAAAGGCTGTGCAAACCATAAAATCCCATACAAGGTGTCCCAAAGCTCTTAGGACAGTTGTAAGCTTCAATAACTTTTATTTTAGAAAATTTTATTTAGTTAATTTAGAATATTTTTCCATGGTTACAAAATTCATTTTCTTTCTCTCCCCTCATCCAAACCCCTCCTGTAGCTGACATACAATTCCATTGAGTTTTACACGTGTCGTTGATCAAGACCTATTTCCATATTATTGATATTTGCATTAGAGTGATTGTTTAGAGTCTACATCCCCAATCCTATCCCCCTCGACCCATGTGATCAAGCAGTTGTTTTTCTTCTGCGTTTCTACTCCCACAATTCTTTCTCTGGATGTGGATAGCATCTTTCTCATAAGTCCCTCTGAATTATTCTGGATCATTGCATTCATTAACTTTTTTTTTTAAACCCTTACCTTCCGTCTTGGAGTCAATACTGTGTATTGGCTCCAAGGCAGAAGAGTGGTAAGGGCTAGGCAATGGGGGTCAAGTGACTTGTCCAGGGTCACACAGCTAGGAAGTGGCTGAGGCCGGATTTGAACCTAGGACCTCCTGTCTCTAGGTCTGGTTCTCAATCCACTGAGCTACCCAGCTGCCCCCTGCATTCATTAACTTTTAAGATGAACTGAGTTGATGGAACACTCCATCCAAATGCCAGCCATTACCTCCTTTAAGCCTCATAACATTCCTGTGAAGTCGTTACTAGAAGGACACTCATTTTCCTGAGGCTGAAAAGTTGTTGGGTTATATAGAATAAGAGTTCTTTTACAGGTAGAGCTTGGACTATGTTGGGAGGGGTCCTTAACCTGGGAACCTGGGACCCCCAATACAAGAAGAGATTTCAGGGTCTCCATGAACTTGGATAGGAAAATTTTCCATCTTTATTTTCATTAACCTCTAACTGAAATTTAGCATTTCCTTCAATTACGTAAAAATGTGATTTTGAGAAAGGGTCTTTGGGCTTCACCAGACACTGCTGAAGTGGTCAAAGAAACAAAAAAGGATAAGGGCCATCTAGGTGGTTCAATGGATTGAGAGCCAAGCCTAGAGATGGGAGGTCCTGGGTTCAAATCTAGCCTCAGATACTTCCTAGCTGTGTGACCCTGGGCAAGTCACTTAATCCCCATTACCCAGCCCTTACCCCTCTTCTGCCTTGGAACCAATACACAGTCTTGATTCTAAGATGGAAGGCAAAAGCTTTAGGGGAAAAAAAAATCACGAAAAGCCCTGGACTAGATTTAAGTCTTTGAACCTCTTTAAGACTGAGTCTGTCTCTGTCCATGGTACCCAAAGTCACACAGCTAATATGTATCAGAAGCGAAATTTGAATCTAGGTCTTCCTGACTCTAATATCAGCACTCTACCCTCTACTCCACACTAACTGCCTCCTCCAGCATTACCAGGCTCGATACTAAAGTTGCTTTGCAAACTTTAAAGCATTATGTAAATGCCACGTAGCAGGAGGAATAATAGTAATTTATTTGTATCGCATTTAAAGAGTTACAAAGTGATTTACAAATAAGCTACTGAAGGGAGGTGCTATTATTTCCCCATTTTACAGATGAGGAACTGATGTTGGCAGTGGTTAAAGGCCACAAAGCTAGTAGGTATCAGGGGCAGAATTTGAACTCAGGTCTTGCTGATCCCAAGACTAGCATGCTATCCATTTTGCTGCCTACCTTCCTCCTACAGTAGCCAACCCTAGACGCAGTTTTCTCTAACTCTTGGCTTGTTCAATTAGACCCTTCTGGAATTTCCTCTCAGAAGTCCACATAATGTTTGAGAACATAAGGGAAAAGGAGGAAAGAGCCAGCTTTCTCTGGAGATGTAAAACCATCTGCTATATTTATCCTGTATATGCTTAAATATATGTACATCCATCTCCTCCACTAGCGTCTAAGCCACTTGAGGGCAGGGCATGTTCCAGTTTGGCTTAGCCCAGTGTCTGACACATAGTAGGCACTTAATAAATGTTTGTTAATTGATTTATTGGTTCTTGAAATCTCTTCTCTACCTTGAAGCAGAGGAATTCCTGTCTGGTGAGATTTTGTAAAAATGGAGGGGGAAATGGAAAGGAAGAAGGAGAAGGGCTGTTCCCATGTCCCCAAAGATCCGGGAGGGGCACGCTTAAAGATAAGATGGGTGGGGAGAGTGGTGCCAGGAGGCTCTGGCTCAGCTAACCCATTTTATTCCTCCACCTTTGGGGGGATCATGAATCCCTCTGGCAGTCAGGCAAAGCCCAAGGACCTCGTCTCAGAAAAAAGTTCTCAATTGCCTAAAATAAAATACTTAGCAAAGCAGGTTTGTAAAGGAAATGACCAATTACTGGGAAATAACAGTTTTCAAAAGTTTACAGACTTCAGGTTCAGAACCCCCGTTGAAGGGAAAGGGGAGAGACAAAGACAGTGTCAGAGAGAAGGGGGAGAGCCAAAGACAGGGACAGAGAAAGGGGAGAGAGGAAGAGACAGAGAGAAAGAGAAAAAGAGAGAGACAGAGAAAGGGGGAAAGAGAAAAGAGAGACAGACAAGGGGGAGAGAAACAGAAAAAATTTTCTACACCATAATAATGGCTCACATTTATCTACTGCTTAAGATTTTACATTTGAATACCTCATCTAATATTCACAAAGCTGGGAAATGTTATTATGATACCCATTTTAAAGATGAGGAAACTGAGACTCAGAGAGATTTAGTTGCCCAAGATCACAAAACTAGCATCTGAGGCAGACTTCAAATTTAGGTGTATCCTCAATATAGAATCACAGAATTTTAGAGTGGGGTGAGATCATAAAATGGATCTCAACAGGAAGAGACATATCTAGGCAACCATATTCACAGCCTCATACAAGGTCACAAATATAGAGCTGTAAGGTGGCTTGGAGTCCATCTATTTCAGTTCCCTCATTTTACAGATGAGGAAACTGAGGCATGAGCAATTGTAGACGTTTGTACTTGTTATCTCATTTGATTCTCACAACCCTGTGAGGCAGGTGCTATTATCATCCCCATTTTAAAGATGAAGAAACTGAGATTAAGAAAAGTTTAGGGACTTATTTGCCAGAGGTCACACCAATGAAGTGATTTGTCCAAGGTTGCAGAGCTGGATTTGAACTCTAGTTCTAGGAGCATTGATTTAGAGCTGAAAGGGACCTTAGAAGCCACTTTGTCATAGGATACTAGAATCATAGACATAAAGAACTTGGAGGCCATCGAGCCCACAAAATGAGGCACAGAGCTCACAAGGCAGGATTTGAACTCAAATCTTATTGACTCCCTATCCACTAAGCCATACCACCTTTCAATAAATAGGTTAGTAAGCATCTGATATGGGATTCAAACCCACATCCCCTGACAGAAGTGCTAGTGCTTTTGTCCAGCTCATCCCTAAAAAAGAATTTCCCACTAAAACATCTTCCAAAAGGCACATATACAGTCTTCAAAAGAAAAACAAGAACAATCTTACCTTCTCTCTTAGAATAGATACTAATTATTGGTTCCAAGGCAGAAGATTGGTAAGGACTAGGCAATGGGGGTTAAGTGACTTGTCCAGGGTCACACAGATAAGAGGAGTCTGGGGCCAGATTTGAAGCCAGGACCTTCCCATCTCCAGACCTGGTTCTGTATCCACCGAGCCCCCCAGCTGCCCCAACTCATACAATCTTTCCTTGTAAACCTTCAATGAGACGGAACCCACTTCTTCCTGAGGCTGTCCAGGACACTGACACAAGTCTTATTCTTTTCTCTGATAACAATTCTAAGCTGGCCTCTGTTGCTTCCACCCATTGCCAGTCTGCAGACTGAGGGGTCCTCATCCAGGTCTCAGTTCCTCCTACATGACTGGGCACTTGCCTGAGACTTTTCATGATGGGTTCCGTCATCCTTGATGTCCCAGGCTTATTATTGGCTCTGCCCTTCCCACTCCCTCATTCTGCCCGCTCCTGCCCTTTGCTTCATTAGGAAAGGGGAAGGCAGAAGTTTGGTCCAGTTGGTGCCTTGTTGGCTGTTTTGGCTTAAATTGGGAGGAATCTGGAGGGGAGCATTTGTTACTGAATTTTTCTATGCTTCCTTTTCATTGTCTTGTTAAAATGATAAAATGATAGCTGATCTTAGGTTGGGCTATTTAAAGAATCCCAGACTGGGAATCAGGAACCCTGAGTCTGATGCTGATTAGCTTAGTAATTAGTCTTAGTAGCAATTCTAAGACAAAAGGGCAAGGGCTAGGAAAACAAGGTCAAGTGACTTGCCCAGGGTCACACAGCTAGGAAGAGTCTGATAATTAGCTTCATTAGAAGCCACTTCAGTTTCTTTCTTTTTCTTCTTTCTTTCCTTTCTCTCTCCCCCTCCCTCTCTTTTTTTCTTCCTCCTTCCCTCCCTATTTCCTTCTTTCTCTCTCTCTTTTCTTCCTCCCTCCCTCCCTATTTCCTTCTTTCTTTCTTCCCCCTGCCTTTTTCTTCCTTCCTTCCTTCCTTCCTTCCTTCCTTCCTTCCTTCCTTCCTTCCTTCCTTCTTTCTTTCCTTCCTTTCTCTTTCTTTCTTCCTCCCTCCCTATTTCCTTCTTTCTTTCTCTCTCTTTCTTTCTCTTTCTTCCTCCCTCCTTCTTTCCTTCCTTCCTTCCTTCCTTCCTTCCTTCCTTCCTTCCTTCCTTCCTTCCTTCCTTTCTTTCTTTCTTTCTTTCTTTCTTTCTTTCTTTCTTTCTTTCTTTCTTTCTTTCTTTCTTTCTTTCTTTCTTTCTTTCTTTCTTTCTTTCTTTCTTTCTTTCTTTCTTTCTTTCCTTCTTCCTCTCTCTCTATTTCCTTCTCTCTCTCTCTCTCAAAAACCCTTACCTTCTGTATTGGTTCCAAGGCAGAAGAGCAGTAAGGGCTACGCAATGGGGGCTAAGGGACTCGCCCAGGGCCATACAGCTAGGAAGTGTTTGAGGTTAGATTTGATGAGCCACCCAGCTGCCTCCATGGACCTCAGTTTTTTATGTGTAAAGTGAGATTAGATGACATCATCATAGTTTTACATATACTTTCTCATTTGAACTACACAAAATACAAAGGTTGGACAAGACAGGTTCTGGGGTCTCCTCTGGAGATAGAGCTATGACTCTACCCTGGGAAGGGGGTGCTAGTATCCTCATTTTATAGATACAGAGACTGAGGTTGATAGAGGTTAAGATCTAGAAGTCTGACCATTGAGTAGCTACTATGTTCAAAGAAGGGCACCATTGCATGAGTGACCTTGGACCAGTACCTTCGCCTCAATGATCCTCAGTTTCCTCTTCTGTAAAATGATGGAGATGAACCAGATCCCCTTGGAGATCCTATCCAGTTCCAGCCCAATGACCATTTAATACCTCTTCCCAGGCTTCATCACTATACTGGGAGAAGGATTGGAGCTGTGGTACCGGGATAGAACGTTTATCATTGACCTTCATGGGCAAGATAGGAGTGAAGAGGAAGAGGGGAGACCTGGGGATCAGTGAGAATTCTAAGGGTTCACACTAAAAAGTGGGGGGTTGATTTCACACAAGAGACAATATCAGATCTGGAAGGTGGAAGTGGAGAAAGCCAAAACCTTTCCATGAACAACCAGCAGGAACTAGACTCCACCTCCATTTTGCTCTCTGCTTCGATTTGTTTATTTCCACATGAAAAATGCCCCCCCCCCCCCCGCAAGCCCTCCACAGTCTGGCCGCCCCCCCCCCCCTTCCCCAGTAGGTGTGTAATCAAGGTTTGTGGAATGGAAATGAGAGCAGGAGGTGATTTCACACGAGAGGAGAGGAGCCCCTGGAAAATAACAAATCAGATCGGTGGGGATGGAAAAGCAGGAAGCTCAATACTTAATTAGTGCCAGAAACCAGGAGACCAGCTGCGGTTGCTTGGATAATGCACCACTTTTGCCACCTGCCTCACAGGGTTATTGTGAGCATCAAGATATTCAGGCTGTCTCTCTCCTCCATTTACCTTGGATTTCCTCATTTGGGTACCATCTTGGAGACACTGATAAAATGGTAGCTCCTGGAGGATGGGACCCTTTTTGCTTCCACCTTGGCATACTCTGCACTTGCTGGCATTTTGTAAACTTCAATATTGAGGGGACACTTAGGTGGCTCAGTGGATTAAGAGCCAGGCTGAGGGATGGGAGGTCCTGGGTTCAAATCTGCTCTCCTAGATGTGTGACCCTGGGCAAGTCATTAACCCCCTTTGTCTCGCCCTTCCTGCTCTTCTGTCTCGTCTCTGATATTTGTATCAATTCTAAGACAGAAAGTAAGGGTTAAAAATACCTACTATGTGCCAGATCCTATGTTTAGAGCTTTTACAAAAATTATCTCATTTGGTCCTTACAACAACCCTGTGCGATACGGTGCTATGATTATCCCCATTTTATAATTGAGGAAACTGAGGCAGGTAGAGATTAAGTGACTTGCCCAGGGTCACACAGCTAGTAGGTGGCTGAGGCCAGATTTTAGTGCTAGGAATCTCGAGATCTCTCCCTATTTCAGGTAGACACCCCAATTGGGGTTTGGGAGCCATTCTGATGCACGTAGGGCCGGCAGACGGAAAGTGCCCAGCAGGCTCTGTGCCTGGACCTTCCCCCTTTCTATTTCTGTGGAATCAAGTGGTTTCCCAGAGAGAGAAGATTACCGAAAGGCAACACCCTGGGTTTGACTAAGAGCCAAGGCAGTGTTCAAATAGCATTATGTAAATATTTGAAATATGTCAGTGCCCAGAGGGGAAGAAAGGACTTATCCAGGGGGATGAAAGTGAGAGCCCCAAGTGTAAACTCTATCATTCCTTCTTTAAAAACTCTTGATTTCTGCCTTAGTAACAACTCAGAGACAGAAGGCTAGGCAGGCAGGGTGAAATGACTTGCCCAGGGTCACCCAGCTAGTTTGCCATTTCCTTCTGCAGCTCATTTGATAGATGAGGAAACTGAGGCAAACTGGGTGAAATGACTTACTTAGGGTCACCCAGCCAGTTTGCCATTTCCTTCTGCAGCTCATTTGACAGATGAGGAAACTGAGGCAAACTGGGTGAAATGGCTTGCCCAGGGTCACCCAGCTTGTTTGCCATTTCCTTCTGCAGCTTATTTGACAGATGGGGAAACCGAGGCAAATTGGGTGAAGTGACTTACCCAGGATCACCCAGCTAATTTGTCATTTCCTTCTCTAGCTCATTTGACAGATAAGGAAACTGAGGCAAACAGTGGGAAGTGACTCGCCCAGTTGGGATGTGTCTGAAGTCAGTTGAACTCAGGTCTTCCTGACTCCAGGAGCCTGGTGTTCTATCTATTGTTCTCCCTCTTCCTAAATTCCTCACTCCTTCCACCTTCAGGATGACGACCTACCCTAACTTTCTAGACACCCTTTAAGAAGGAGATTCCGCGCTTCCTTCAGTGGCCAGTCTAGCTTTGGGCCCAGCACCCCGTTCTTTCTGGTGCCCAACCTCAGGGCTCCCCATTGCAGCTTAAGCTCCTTTAGTCGGGTCTGGGAGCTAATGTGCGGAGAATGTGCTCAGGAGATGCTGGGTAAATACAGGGGTCTATTTTTACACCGTATATATTTAGTCTACAGCTCAGCCATAAGAACAGTGCGATTGTTTTAAATAATACATCAGGAGTGGGAGAATATTTATAATGAGGTGATTTGAGTTGGGGAACAACATTTGGAAGAAGTGAGGAAGGGAAGAGATGTCTCCCCTTTGGCTTTCTCTCTCCTTCCTCCAAGTTTTCTCTGTATGAGATTCACCTTCCTGTGCCCAGCTCTGGGTCCAGCTCTTCTTAGGGATTAGATATTTCTTTGCTTGTTTGTTTGTTATAACCTTTCTTTTAAAAAATCTTTAATTTAAAAAAATTCTCAATTACATATAAAAACAATTAAAAAAAACCTTACCTTTCATTTTTTTTAGATTTTTGTAAAATTTTATTTAATTTAGTATATTTTTCCATGGTTATAAGATTCATGTTCTTTCCCTACCCTCCTCCCGTAGCTGATGTGCAATTCCACTGGGTTATACTAAGTATTCGCAGAAGAGTGAGAAGGTTTGGCAATTGGAGGTTTAAGTGACTTGCCCAGGGTCACACAGTCAGAAAGTAGCTGAGGTCAAATTTGAACCCAGCACCTCCCATCTATAGGCCTGTTTCTCTAGCCACTGATCCACCTAGCTACCCCAACAGAAACAATTACTGATCATCATTATCTGATATTTTGAGATTCATATTCTCTCCTTCCTTCCCTCTCTTCTCCTCTGCCCAAAGTGATAAATAGGGACTAGATATTTTAGGGATGAAAAGATTTAGAGCTGGGAGACATTTTAGACGGCATCTAGCCCCCAAACCTTATTTTACAGGTAAAGAAACTGAGGTCTCATGAAGTGACTTGTTGAAGAAGAATTCAACTGTTTTTAACTAAAGGATAGGGGAGAGTCATTTAACTGTGTCCATTGTGACACTTATGGGCTATGGGAATGGAGTGAGTTCTTTAACTTCCTTGGGCCTCAATTTTCTCATCTGTAAAATGAGGATAATAACATGTCTAGTATCTACCTTGGAGGACTGATGGGGCAACCAAATGATTACCTTGTGAACTTTGAAGTGCCAGATAAATGTCACCTATTTTTATTAGTTAGGAAATGAGTTAGGACTTATCCAATGAGGATTAAAGATGGCGGGCTACCAAAGGAGTAATATTGGAAGACCATCCCTTGCCAACTAGAGGCAACGATCTTCCCTTCTCTTGGGCAGCCATCTACTCAGTATTGAGTTTATGATCCTCAAATAGCAAAATAAGCAGAACTAAGAGTCTGGCCATTCATCTTAATGTACAGATTCATGTCCCAGACAAGTGAGTAAGTGGCTTTTATCAAGGCTGATTTGACCCACTGCAAGTCAGCTTGGCCGCCCCAAGAGTATCTTTAGAATCCCTTGTCTCTACATCATAATCTCAAGGACCAAGGAGATAAAAAAAAATCAGAAGATCCGAGTTTTTGATGGCTGTGTGGCCCTGGGTAAGTGGCATGACTTCCCTGTGCCTCAGTTTCCCTATCTGTAAAATCCAAATATCATAGTCTTGCCATGTAAAAAGTTAGCATTTTCTGTGAAGGAATGAAGAAAAGTTACTATGAAAGCTAGTTCATAAATATTTTTCCTGGAGTGGAGGCAGTGCTAATTTTTTTCCTCTCTCCCTAATTTCTTCTGGAGGAACCTCCGAAAAGCACCCAATGGGTTGGCTGATGAGATTAACTTTGAGGATTTCCTGATCATAATGTCTTACTTCAGACCAATTGAGCCCAACATGGATGAGGAACAGCTGGAGCGCTGCAGAAAGGAGAAGCTAAGATGTGAGTTTGATGGGAAGGCTCCCTGCTTGTCCAGCTGTTAAAGGGCTCCCAGATCTCCATGGCTAGACACTGAACAGTGTGTCCCCCCAACTTGACTCTGACCCTTTCATAAACTTTCATTAACTTTCATTCTAAAACCTATAGTCTGGGCCAGCTAGGTGGCTGGTTAGAGAGCCAGGCCTGGAGTCAGGAAGTCCTGGGTTCAAATCTGGCTTTAGACACTTCTTAGCTATGTGACTTGACCTAAATCATTTAACCCCAATTGCCTACCCATTACTGCTTTTCTGTCTTGGAACTGGTGCTTTGTATTGATTCTAAGGCAGAAGGTAAAGGTTTAAAGATAAATAAATAAAAGAAATGGTCAGAACCAGGATTTGAACCCACACTATACTACTGTATTATCAACCATCCTTATCCAGGGTGTCCCAAAAATCGTAGTGCTATTTCTAACTATTACAGCTTAAAATGACACAAAAACACCTGAGATCCTCCTGTATAGAAAAAGGGGAAAGCAGAAGCATTTATTGTGAGCCATTATTATGGGATTGTGCTAAGTGCTGGGCATATGAATAGAAAAGCAAGATAGCCTGTTTTTAAGAAACTAACATTCTAATGAGGGGAAACAACACCTAAAGGAGGGACCAGGTGCAAGGCAGATGGAAAATCTTTAGGAAGCTGCAGATTTACAGTCTTGGAACAAGACCCAGTGCTTGTTTACATTCAGTGAGGATGGTGCAATAGCAAGATGATCCCATGAAATAACACTGAAAAATGAATTATTATTATTAATAAAGAGAGGTACTTGCTATAGTGCTTAGAGAGCCAAAATTGGAGACAAAAAGATGTGAGTTCAAATCTTGCCTTCAGTACTATCAGCCAAGTGACCAGAGTACTAAACCATTAACTACAATTCTTTTGAGTCCAACCATCTAACCAGTTATTAATCCATTTGACTACATTAATGTCTAGCCCATGTCTCTCCATCTTCTTCATAAAAGAGAGTATGGTATTCTTTATCCAGAGCTTCATTAAAATCTAGGTAAACTGTATTACAACATTCTCCTCATTTCCTTGTCTAATAAACCTGTCCCCAAAAGAAATGAGGTTAACACAGGGCCTATATAACCTGTGCTTGATGACCCAGGTTAGTACTTTATAATCACTATTTCCTTTTGCCAACCATCTCTTTAATGATATGTTCTAGGATTTTCCCAGGAATAGATGGCAAGTGCCAGACTGGCCTGGAGTATGGCAGGCTCTGCTCTCTTTCTTTTTCTGAAAGTTGGGACATTCATCCTTCTCCAGTCTTGGTACCTTTCCCATCTTCCATGATCTTTCAAGTATCCCTGATAGTGGCTTACAAAGGGCAAGTAAAAAAGATACTTGATTATTTATCTTAAGCATCAAATTGATGTTGTCATCCTCATTCTGCATTCCAACATGAAGGTCATTCTCAGTGGCAGAGAAAACAGAAGCAAAACAAAAATTGAGCAGCTTTACCTCTTTTCATTTGTCCATTATCATTAAACCAGCACCCCAGCACCCCACCAAGGAAAGATCCTATCCCTTCTCTGATCAGTTTTCTTCTGATATAGCTTTTTAAAAAAAAAATTTTTTTTTTAAACCCTTACCTTCCGTCTTGGAGTCAATACTGTGTATTGGCTCCAAGGCAGAAGAGTGATAAGGGCTAGGCAATGGGAGTCAAGTGACTTGCCCAGGGTCACACAGCTGGGAAGTATCTGAGGCCAGATTTGAACCTAGGACCTCCCGTCTCTAGGCCTGGCTCTCAATCCACTGAGCTACCTAGCTGCCCCCGCTGATATAGCTTTAAACTCTGTTTTTTGTCCTTCACTTCTTTTGACAGCCTGAGCTTATTCTGAGCCTTAGCATTCCTCACATTATTTTCCCAAGACCATGATACACTTATATTCATCTTGTTACCATCCTTGTCTCCATTTTATGTACTTTTCTTTTTAAAATCTAAGTTGGTTAGAGAGTTCCCTGTGCATCCACACTGATCTCTTCAGACAAATCATATTTTTCCTTCTCATTGGAATGGCTTTATTTTGCATCTTCACAATTTGATTCATTAAAAAAAAACCTTACCTTTCATCTTAGACAATACTGGGTATTGGTTCCAGGGCAAAAGAGCAGTAAAGGCTAGGCAATGGGGGTTAGGTGACTTGCCCAACAGCTAGGAAGAGTCTAAGGCAAGATTCAAACTGTGGTAGAGGCATGGAGAGAGAGAGAGGACTTGTAAGCCAAGATGCAAGAACCAAGGCTGGGAACCTGCCTGTCAATCAGGAAGGAGGTTCCAAATGGAATGTTCCCAGGAGTGGCAGTTGGGGGTTTCTGGTCACAGAGAGGAGAAGAAAAAACTTGGCTTTGGACTTGATCTCTGTGTCTCTGGCTTTGGGCAGTTGAGGCTGGCTGAAAGACCCTTGTGGGGCTGACTTGGTTTGGGGGTTCTCTGATCAAGGGGAAACTGCTGTTCTTTCTGAGATTTGACTGATCAAGAATTGGAGGAAAGCCGGGCTGAAGGAGAGATTTTGAACTTTGTTTCTCTCTGGGGTTAAGCTGAGAAACCTTGCTGATTTTGTGAAGAAGAAAGAAGATTTAAAAGCTGTTGTCCTCCATTTCTCTAACTGTATAAGAGTCACAGTTTGTGACTGGACTACTTTCTCAAACTCTCAATTTTCCTTCATTTTAGAATAGGGACACCCTCATCCCTCTAACGTCAGTTTCCCATTCTGTTATCCCAATAAACCCCTTGACTTGAAAAGGAAAAGAAAAGAGTATCTTTATAGTTTACTCAGGGGGAGGGAGGAGAGGAAAGAAGCTAAAGGCTTCAAGAAGAATTGGGAGGTGAGGGAGGCAAGGGAGGAGAGTATTGGATAAGGGAGGGAGTGAAGGGGGAGGAGATTAGAAAGATATACTGATCCATCAGCCATCAGTAGGGATCAGTAGGCAAACTCCAGAGCATTCCCCAGAGTAGTTCCCCTCTGTGGCAGCATCTGTGTACCAGCATCTCTGTGTGCAGCAGTCCCCTGTAGCAGCATTCCTCAGCGTTTCTCATTCCTACCACCATTACAAATAAGCAGTTTCAGGTTCCTGTAGCAGCTCTCTCTAGTCACAAGCCAGAGGACAGCAGTCATTGCAAAAGAAACAGTTTCCCCTCAGTTTATCTTCTCTATTTCAAAACTCAGTACTTCCCATCTCCAGGCCTGGATCTCAATCTACTGCGTCACCTAACTGCCTCCAATTTGGTTTATTTTTTCTTTAATCTTATTTTTTGAGATTGAGTGTCCCTGTCTTACCCACACTGGAAATGTGGCAGCTGCTTATGGGCCTGATCAAACCTGTACCCTCCTTAGGCCATCTATTGATTCCCGGCTCTCAGGGCCTCACCATCTTGGTGCCAGATTTAGTGAGGACACAGGATTGTAGTCCTACTGCAGCTCCAAACTCTCAAGCTCAGCAGATCCACCACCTTCAGCCTTCCCCAGCAGCTGAGATCATGCTCAGTGCAATCTCATCCCTTCGGATACCTCCTCCACATCCATACACACATTCTACTCCATGAAATCCTATCTGTTTTTCCTCTGAACTTTCTGAAATCCATTTTCCTCAAATTTGGGGTCCAGGGAAGACCATGCCCAGATTTCCTCTTCTTTCTTACAAACTCTAAGGAGTGGTCACTTCCCTCCAAGATTCCCATCATTACCATCCTGTGAGAATCAGTTCCAAAATAGAATTCCTCCTTGTTCCTTACTTTTTGAAGGATATAATTCTAACTAAAACAGGTAAAAAAGTTATTATCTATAGAGGGCAGCTACGTGGCTCAGTGGATTGAGAGCCAAGTCCAGAGATGGAAGGTCCCAGGTTAAAATCTGGTCTTAGACACTTCCTAGCTGTGTGACCTTAGGCAAGTCACTTTACTCCTATTGCCTATCCTTTACCATTCTTTTTCTTTGGAACAAATCCACAGAATTGATTCCAAGACAGAAGGCAAAGGTTTCTGTTTTGCTTTTTTTTACATTCTTAGCTATTCTTTTTTTTTCTCTTCACAGTAGTGGGGAGATAGAAGAGACAGACAGAGAGACACATAACAGATAAGAAGATAAAGAGACAGACAGACGGGAAGACAGACTGATAGAGATAGAGACTGACAGATGGGCACAGCGGCAGAGAGACAAAGATCGAGCAGATGACTGGACAATTGAAGTCTCCCATCCCCACTATATCTTACCTCTATGGCTGCTTGTGATCTCTTTTCCAAGTTTCTCATCTTAACCACTCCTTCTGTGCAGATGGTCACTTGGGGGCACAAAGCCCCAAAGAACTCTCTATACAATTGTCAACCTATATTGGTGGAAAGAATTTTCATATGAGTTCTTTACCCTGATGAAAACAGAGGGTCAGGACGTTCCCTCAATCTCTAGCCCCCATACATAGAAACACATACACACTTCAGTTTACAAAGTTCTCTTTTAGGGGCATCTGGGTGGTCCAGTGGACAGAAGGCTGGGCATGGAGTCAAGAAGACCTGAATTCAAATCTAGCTTTTAGGCACTTACCAGCTCTGTGACCCTGGACAAATCACTCCACCTACCTCAGTTACCTCAAGGACAGGGATAAAACTGTGAGAAAAATAATATCCTGAGTCTCCAATGAGATGATATTTGAAAAATGCTCAGCAAAATGCCTGGAATATAGCATTCATTTGACAAATGATTATCCTCTTCCCTTGGCCTTTCACACCTTGTGAGTCAGATAATTTAAGCATGAACATCCCCATCTTACAGATGAACAAACTGAGACTCAGGGGAGTGAGGTCACTTTCCCAAGGTCATGAAGCTAAGATATTCACTCCAAGGCAGGATATTCCCAAAGGCCAGTGCTATTTCTATGACTCAATGCTGCCTTTCCCTATATATAAATATATGATGAAATCTCTTATTTTTATGATTTCAATTTACGTTTTTCTGAACTGTACACTTCCAGTCTCTAGAACCAGTCAATTTTTTTGTATTATTGCATCCCTCAGCCAATGAGCATTCATTGACACAGCCTCTGTGCTTGTTTCTGGTTTTTGTTGTTGTTGTTGTTTTT
Organism: Monodelphis domestica; assembly: GCF_027887165.1. Taxonomy (NCBI): domain Eukaryota; kingdom Metazoa; phylum Chordata; class Mammalia; order Didelphimorphia; family Didelphidae; genus Monodelphis; species Monodelphis domestica. Next base: position 34,719,879 of record NC_077229.1, read on the forward strand.
TAAAAGAGAAAGACAAATGACAAGCCCTGCCCTCAGAGAGCTTCCAGTCTAATGGGGGAGCCAATGAGCCAACATAGATGTGCCAACAAGCTATATATAGGACAAAGAGGAGATATTTAGAGAGAGAAGGCACTCATACCAGGAGGGGTTGGGAATGGCTTCCTGTAGAAGATGGGATTTTAGTTGGACTTATAGGAAGCTCAGGATGTCTGTAATGGGAGCTGTTGAGGGACAGCAATGCAGGCATGGGGATAGCCAGAGAAAACTCTTTAGTAAGAGTCAACAATAACTGCCAAAAGCTAATGCAGCCTGGGCTGCATGAACAGGACGATGGGCCCAGAATAAAAGGAGGTAATACTCCCAGCATGCCTTGAGCTGTCTGGCCACATTGGGAGTGCTGCATTCTATTCTGGGTGCCATATTGGTGAGGGACATATCCAAAAGGGCCACCAAAGGATGGTAAAGGGGCCATGAAAGCAAAGCATATGGAGGAAATGAGAGTGTTTATAGCCTGAAGAAGAGAAGATATGAGAGGTGGGCCGTGGAATCATAGATCCAAAGCTGAAAAGGCCTTTTATAGATGAAGAAATAGAGATCAAGGAGATCATGACGTCAGATCGATCACACAGGTAGTAATTGTGAATGATGGGATTTGAATCCATCTTCTGAATCCAGAGTTGTGTTTTTTTTTTCCCTCCAAACAACATTGCTGTCTTCAAATGTATAAAGGCTATCAAATTAGACTTACTCTGCTTGACCCCAGAGAGCAGACTTGAGATGGAAGGGCAGGAATTATAGGGAAGCAAATTTTGGTCAAATGGGACGATCTCCCTAAAGATTGGGCAACAAGATGGCACAGTGGATACAGGAATCAGGAAGACTCATCTTCCTAAATTAAAATCTGGCCTTGGACACTTAGTAGGTGTGTGACCCTGGGCAAGTCACTTATCCCTCTTTGCCTCAGTTTCCTCATCTTTAAAATGAGCTGAAGAAGGAAATGGCAAACTAGCTGGGTGAGCCTTAGCAAGTCACTTCACCTTGTTTGCCTCAGTTTCCTCATTTGTAAAATGAGCTGAAGAAGGAAATGGCAAACTAGCTGGGTGAGCCTTAGCAAGTCACTTCACCTTGTTTGCCTCAGTTTCCTCATATGTAAAATGAGCTGAAGAAGGAAATGACAAACTAGCTGTGTGAGCCTTGGCAAGTCACTTCACCTTGTTTGTCTCAGTTTCCTCATCTGTAAAAGGAGCTGGAGAAGGAAATGGAAAACCATTCCAATATCTTTACCAAGAAAACTCCAAACAGAGTCACGGTCAGACATTACTAAAATGACTGAATAACAACAACCCTAAAGATTAGCCATTCAAAAATGGAATAGGTTGTCTCCTGGGATAAACATTCCCCACTCGTGGCTATGTGGAGTTATTGGGAATATTTTACACAGGATTCATGTATCAGGCAGAGGTAGGATCAGGCAATCTTCCTTTCACCAGAATTTGATCATCCCAAATGCACTGAATTAGACTTAGTTTATATAATTCCAGAGGACAAAATAAGTGGATATAATAGGAAGATAGTCTTTGCCTCATCTACAGAAAAAGGACCCAATAATCAGAATATCCAGTGATGGAATGACCAGCGTCATGGGGCAGCGAATGTCATAGCCAAGGAGAAGTTGGGCAGATGTATGCTGGGAAGTTAAAAAGTTCCCAGTCCCAGCCTCTCTGACAAATACTTGTAATGGATAGACTGTAATGCAAATAATCCAGCTATGGCCAAGCATGATGTACTATGACCCATTTCTATACTGTTTTAGTTTTTTGGTCTTTTTACTCTTAGTTGGGTTGATTTCAGAAGAGGATGGAAGGGGGCAGTTGGGTGGCTCAGTGGATAGAGAGCCAGGCCTAGAGGTGGGAAGTCCTGGGTTCAAATGTGGCCTCTGGGAAAGTCACTTAACCCCCATTACCTAGCCCTTTCCACTCTTCTGCCTTGGAACTGATACTTAATATAGATTCCAAGATGGAAGGTAAGGGTTAAAAAAAAAAGAGGAGGAAGGCTGCTGGGCTAAGGGTCAAACAGAGAAGGAATGGAGATATGGCTCTTGTCTGGGTGGAGGGCCTGGGACCCTGGGAGCTAGCCAGTAAACAAAGGTATTTCCTAGGATATTTCTATTTGCACATCCAAGCAAGAAGACTTGACATGCCTGAATCTCTCTCTCTCTCTCTCTTGTTCTCTAGTTCTGTTTCATATGTATGACTCTGACAGTGATGGACGGATCACCTTGGAAGAATATCGAAATGTAAAGTATGCTCCCCACCTTGGCCCTCCCCTTGCCTTTCAGGGGGCCTCTGCAGACGGACTCTGAAGTCATTTGAATTTGTCTCTGCCTTGATAGGTGGTAGAGGAACTGCTTTCTGGAAACCCCCACATTGGAAAGGAGTCAGCCAGATCCATTGCTGATGGAGCCATGATGGAGGCTGCCAGCATCTGTGTGGGTCAAATGGTGAGCTTTCCTGGGGCAAAAAGATGGGTGTCTAGCTAAGAGGGAGGGAGGGAGGGAGGGAGGGAGGGAGGGAGGGAGGAAGGAAGGAAGGAAGGAAGGAAGGAAGGAAGGAAGGAAGGAAGGAAGGAAGGAAGGAAGGAAGGAAGGAAGGAAGGAAGGAAGGAAGGAAGGAAGGAAGGAAGGAAGGAAGGAAGGAAGGAAGGAAGGAAGGAAGGAAGGAAGGAAGGGAGGGAAGGAGAGAAGGAGGAGGAGGGAAAGGGAGGAAAGAAAGAGGGAAAGGAGAAAAGAGGAAAGAAGGAAGAGGGAATGAAGGCAGAGAGGAGGGAGAAAAGAAAGGAAGGAAGTAGGGAAGGAAGGAAAGAAGGAGGGAAGGAAGGAAGAAGGAAGGAAGGAGGGAGGAGGAGGAAAAGGGAGGAAAGAAGGAGGGAAAGAAGAGAGGAAAGAAGGAAGAGAGAATGAAGGCAGAGAGGAGAGGAAAAAGGAAGGAAGGAAGGAAGGAGGGAAGAAAGGAAGGAAGGAGGGAAGGGAGGGAGAGAAGGATGGAGGAGAGAAAGGGAGGAAAGGAGGGAAAGGAGAAGAGAGGAAAGAAGGAAGAGGGAGTGAAGGCACAGAGGAGAGGAAAAAGGAAGGAAGGAAGGAAGGAAGGAAGGAAGGAAGGAAGGAAGGAAGGAAGGAAGGAAGGAAGGAAGGAAGGAAGGACCATTTACTATGTGGCATATACCATGCTAAATGCTAGGAATACAAAGAGCTAAGTCAGATAGCCCCTGTTCTCCAAGAGCCCATACTTTATAGGGCAGATAAAACACACCTGAGGTTTCAGATCCTAGAGGTCTTTCATCAGCACTGAATGGCCACCAACAGGGAATGACCAAGGCTAATGTAGAAGACCTTCCTGCTCAGGCAGAGATTAGGCTGGATCCTTCTGATATCCCTTCCAACTCTTAGGTTTTGTTCCCACACTTCAGAATGAGGGGAGCAAAAACTGGAGAGAGCTCAGGGGAGCAATGGAAAGATGGAGGAAAAGCTGGGAAAGGATGTGAAAAATGCAAAGAGGGAGGACTCAGACTGCAGTGCCTCAGGCATTGTCAAACCCTCCCTGTGTGCAGAGTGGGGCCAGCTCCTGGCAAATGGGGAAATCACTCAGGCTTCCCTTCTAAAGCTCCAGCTACCAAAAGGCGTTTGATCTACCCGGCACGTTCCTTCCTAGGGGATGATTTAGTAAGTGCTTTTAAGTTTCTGAGTTTGGGAGAGGTAGCAGCTATACTAATAATAAATTAACATTTATGTAGTGTGTTTAGGGTTTGCAAAACACTTTATCAATATTTCACAACAACCCTGGGAGGAGGCTGCTATTATTGTTCTATTTTTACAGAAGAGGCAGTCAGAGATCAAGTGTTTTGCCCAGGGGCACACAGCTGGTAAATGTCTGAGTCTGAATTTGAATTCAGGACCTCCTGACTCCAGGTCCAACGCTCTCTCCACCTGGGCCAACTAGTGGCCTTTGGCTGTATCTCCCTATTTCCCCATCCTTTAAAGGGGGGAGAGATGGAAGCCATGAGGTCAGCCACGGGTCCCATTCTGATCTATGGTGATTCTGTCCTTGGTCCAATAGGCTCCATCCTCATCATGGCAGGTCACTTTACCCAGAATGCTGAAAGATTAGCCAAGTCTCCATGGGTTGCCATCCCTAAGCTCTTGTCTATTCTTTATGGGGGTAAAAGAGAAGATCTTCCTGTTAGTAGCTCAAGCCATGAAATGGTTGTCTTCGCCGCGGCATCCCCGGTGGCGTGGAGAGGTGTTTCAGCCAATGAAAAGCTCGCATGTGTCTCCTAATTACATTAAGGAAACTAGGAGACAGATTGCCAGCTGCAGCAGTATGAATTCAGGCCCTGGAATGTCCCCAGAGACGGAGGGTTTGGGTCATTTGATTGACTCGTCTTTTTTCAGGCTGGTCCTTTGGTCCTGGGGGAGGCTTCTGGCGAGCTCGGAATCTGGTACTTTCAGCAAATTAAACGGCGGCCACGGAGGCCCACAGCGCTGGTCACGAGGGCCCGGGATGCCCAGCACGCTTCCACCCTGCGTCAAACTCCCATTTGATTTAATTAGACCTTCCCTCCTTAAATGACTCCCAGTCCTACTTCAGTTTCAATTGGTGACAGCATTCCTAATTTCCCACAGTAAAACTGTTGGCAGCCACTGAGCCACATAAAACCCACAGACACGGTTTAGTAGCTGCCAATCGGATTAGTGCATTTTCCCAATATGGCTCCATCGGCACTAAGGCCACCCCTTCCAGTGGCTCGTCATGGTGTGGTGACCCCGGGCGCTCCAATGCCATGCCAGGGCAATGGGAGCTTTGGCAGGTCCTAGCCCAGCTTGGAAGGGCTTCAAGTATGGGGCCAGGGATGGAGCGCACCTCTGGAAAGATGTGGATCTGAGCCGTGAGGCAAATTCAAAGCCTAAGGAATGGCTAAACCCAAAGGGTAGTAGGCAGCCAAGTGACCCAATGGATAGAATGATGGATGCTTACTAGATATTAGAGGTATGACTCTAGGCCAGTCGCTTAATGTGTTTGCCTCAGTTTCCTCGGCTGTAAAACAAGAATGCCTGCTCGTACCTTCCATGGTGGTCATGAAAATCAAATGAAATAATTCATTTAATTTTCTGAATGTCCCAGATTTCGAGCTACCCATGATTTCTAGCCTCCATTTTCTCCTCTATAAAATGAGGATAATAGCATCCATCTCCCGGGGTTGTCAGATGAGATGGTGTTTGGAAAGCGCTCTGTAAACTTCAAAGCCCTCCATATGTGGTAGCTCTTGTGGTCAGCCATCGTTTGGAAAATCTCTAACAGGATGCCCCGAGGGTCTGTCCTTAGCCTCATGGGATTCAGCCATCTTCTCAATGGCTTGGATAAAGGCATCGATGGCATCTTGATCCAAATGGAGGATGAGCCAAAGCAGAAAGGCTCAGTGAATGCCCTGTATGACGGTATCCAAAGACATTCCAATAGGCTAGGACGACGATCCATGAAGGTGATGAGATTTAACAGAGATCGATATTTGGAAAGTCCACAAAATCACCTTCCAAATGACAAGATGGAGGAAGGAAACATGGCTGGGAGCTCCTTGGGATAAGATCTGGGGCTTTTTAATGACTTTAAACCCAAGGGCTCGGCAGGGTGACCTGTTAGCTTAAAAAGCCAAGAGCCCCTTCCCTAGGGTCAGCTTAGGAGAGGGAGAGCATCCAGGACGAGGGAAGCGGTGACCCCACCCAGGGCTGCCTCAGCCCCACTCAGATGGCATTTCTTTCGGGGAGCCACATCTTCAGGGATCTTGAGAACTTGCATCACGCCGAGAAGGGACCGATCAGAGCAGAGGCGTCCTGTCAAGATGGGCACAGAGGAGACTGTTCCATGGAGGAGAGAAGACTTGTGGCGGGGGAATCCAAGCTGTCTTCCAGTGTCTGCAGGGCACTTCCGGGAAGGGGGAATATTCTTCTTCTACTTGACCGCAGAAACAAGGAATGATGGGTGGAAATGATGGAGGCACATTTTGGCATGATGCGAGGGAGAAATTCCTCATGATGGAAGCTGCCCTCCCCAAAGGCATTTGGGCAAAGGCTGGATGATACAAGGGATGTGTTGCAAAAAATCTTTTGCAAATGCAGGAGGGGATGGATGCCCTCTGAATGTCTGGCCTAAGAACCATCCTAGGGGGCACTGAGTGGCACTGCTTGGGCCAGGCCACTGAAGTGAAGTGACCAGCCCAGGGGGAAACAGCTAGGAAGGGGCTGAGGTCCCATTTGAACCCAGGACCTCTTGTCCTCAAGCATGGCTCTGCCCATCTGGGTGACAGGCTACCTCAGGGGAATTTCATGCCAGGAACATCCCCCAAAATGAAATTACAAGTCCAGAACCTTCCCTCCCCAGTCCATGCACACAAAACATGTATGCACATATACACACACATAAAAATACATGTTTCCACTAGACACATATGCATACACCACACATATGAACCCAAAGCATACACAGACACAAACACAAATACTTGTACCCACTTACACATGCACAAAGCATGAGAACACACACATGCAGGCATGTACAAATGTCTAGAAATACAAACAAAAATGCACAGATGCAGATATAAAAACACAAACACCTGTACCCACTCACACAATACACAACATGAGAACATGTGTGTACAGGCATGTATAATTTTTACACACACAAACATACATACACACATTTACACATATCCAAACACTCACAAAGGGCTCCTTGGGTTGGGAAAAATCTCTGCTGGTTCCCCTTGGCTGAACTCTGTTTCCAGGTGGGTCACTTTCTTCTCCTTTCTCTTGGTCAGCTCTTCCCCCATCAGGGTCCCAGTTGACTTCCCTCGGAATCAAGATGGCGGTGGGGAAGGAAGTCTGGGTTTTTTTGATCAGCCCTTGAAGTCCTCTGCCTTGTGGGGAGCAGGTTGGGCAAGGGAGCTGGGCAAGAATGGCCATGTTCATCCCCACTCCTCTCCAAGGGTCCCCCCAATGTTTGCTCATGTCTTGTTTGCTTCATTCCTAGCAACCGGATCAGGTGTATGAGGGCATCACCTTTGATGACTTCCTAAAGGTGGGTGCTCTGGAGGAAACATGGCCTACGTGGTGGGAGGGCTGGGGCTACAAGGAAGTGATTAGGAACCAGAAGTTGCAGTGGGTCTCTCTGGTCCACCATTGTCCTCTCTACCTTGTGGGGGGCTTGTGGCTGTGGGAGGGAGACGGGGAAGCCCTGGACCCCAGGAAGCTGCAACTCTTCCCAATTTCTGGCCTCCTTCTGCCCTGGTACCATGGCCAACGTGCCAAGAGAAGCCACCATTGGGAAGGATGAAAATTCTCGCCTCAGAAACACTGAGAGGCAGCCAGAGGGGTCAGCCCCTGCTCCTCACATTCTCTATTGCTCTTGGGTGTCTTCTGTCATTATAGCTGGGGCCTACTGGAAGAAAAGAAAGCCAGAAAAAATGGGGGGTCAGGAGGAAGAGAAGGGGGAGCCATAGATAAATAGGGAGAGAGAAGAGGATTGGGGAGGAGGAAGAATGAGATGGAGAGGAGAAATATAGCCTAGAGACAGAATATCAGATTATAATTTAACTCCACTGAGGTTCCGCTTACACTCAGATGTTTGGCTGTCTCTGACTTCTGGGGCCGCAGTGTCTTACTCTGGGAAAGCAGAACAATAGTGTTTTCCCCCTTCCCAGAGTTACGGCAGGGGCAAGAGCCGAAGTCATTGTGAAAGTGTTGTCTCAGAGGGAAAGAGGAGCTGCTGGGATTAATTATTAATTGTAGGGACCTGAGCCTGGAACCTCATTTCAATACTTAATACTGTGCATTTAGTGGGAGGGAGGGAGGGAGGGAGTGAGGGAAGGAGGAAGGAAGGAAGGAAGGAAGGAAGGAAGGAAGGAAGGAAGGAAGGAAGGAAGGAAGGAAGGTGAGGGAAGGAAGGAAGGAAGGAAGGAAGGAAGGAAGGAAGGAAGGAAGGAAGGAAGGAAGGAAGGAAGGAAGGAAGGAAGGAAGGAGGGAAGGAGGGAAGGAGGGAAGGAGGGAAGGAGGGAAGGAGGGAAGGAAGGAAGGAAGGAAGGAAGGAAGGAAGGAAGGAAGGAAGGAAGGAAGGAAGGAAGGAAGGAAGGAAGGAAGGAAGGGAGGGAGGGAGGGAGGGAGGAGCCTTTATAAAACAGCCATCACTTTCCAGGCAGTGCTAAAAGCTTTACAATTATTATCACATTTGCTCCTCACAATAATTCTCAGAAGTGGGGGCTATTGTTATCATCCCATTTTACAGGGGAGGAAACTGAGGCAGGTCACAGTGAAGTGGTCATCCAGGGTTGCACAACTCATAAGTGACTGGGTGCAGATCTAAACGCAGATCTTCCTAATTCCAGGTCCATCTCCGTATCCGCTGTACCACCTAGGAAGCCTCTAGGCTAGAAAAGAGCAGGAAAATAGAAGGCATTGTCTCCCCCGACCCCAAACCCTCCAATTCGTACCCTGGGTCTAGACATGAGTGACTCACGCTTCTTATCTGTTAAGAGATCCCCCCCTCCAACAATTCGTACCTTCCAACCATTGTTGGAATCAATATTGGTTCCAAGGCAGAAGGGCTAAGCAATGAGGTTTAAGGGTCACCCAGCTAGGAAGTGTCTGAGGCCAGATTTGAACCCATCTCCAGGCCTGGATCTCTATCCACTGAACCGCCCGGCTGCCCCCGGCTTGGAGCTTCCCAAACCTGGATGAGGGTCAGTGCTAGAGGGAAAAGGGCTGAAGGCAGGGCCAGAGAGAAGCTCCCCTGACCAAGTCCTGGCACCTCCCTTTGACGGTGATCCGTCATTCCGTTGCAGATGTGGCAGGGGATAGACATAGAGACCAAGATGCACGTCCGTTTCCTCAACATGGACGCCATCGCCCTTTGCCACTGACCTCCGGCCGCCTCCTCCGCTGCCCCGAGAACGGGACCGGCCAAGGACGAAGACGCCGGGGAGTGGCCTGGTGCAGTTGCTCCGGGCTGTGGCTTCAGAATCTTTGGGTGACACGATGGACGTGCTGCCGTGCTTTGACTGTGCTCCTCTGCAGAGTGGATGGTGTGTGGGGCTTGACTGTTTTTATCTCTAATAAACGGGGTTTTGTTAATGAATGCGGCTTGTCTGTCTGTCCATAGAATAAGAGAATCAAAGAATGGGAAGGCTCCTCGCAGGCTACTTCGTCCAACCCCACTGGGCTGCCAGGGGGCAGGGAGGCGGCTCAGTGGAGAGAGCCTTGAGTCCAGACAGGGGATGCCCTGGCTCCAATCTGGCCTCAGACTCTTCCTAGCTGCATGACCCTGGGCAAGTCATGATGCCCTGTCTGCCTCAGTTTCCCTATCTGTAAAATGAGCTGGAGAAGGGAATGGCAAACTAGCTGTGTGGCCCTGGGCAAGTCATGACGCCCTGTCTGCCTCAGTTTCCCTATCTGTAAAATGAGCTGGAGAAGGGAACGGTTGTAATCCTGTATCGTTGCCACCCCAAGTGGGGTGAGGAAGGGTCAGACAGTACTGAACTAAAAAGAACAATAAAAAAGAACCACAAAAGCCTTGCCTTTCAGCTTTGACAGTGAGTGAATCAGGGGTCGCGCCACACATTTCCTTCTCTTCTTGTGTTTCCATGCCCGCCCCACACACAGCTCGTCTTCCCGTTTATCCTCGTGGGCTGGGCGGATGCCGTGCCGGATGCTCATTCTCTGCCCCCTCTGAGTTCAGGTTCGGGGTGAGAGATCCCCGACAAATGTCCGGCTGTCCGGCGTGGCTCCGGACGGGGCTTCTGCCCATGGAGAGGATGGAATTCCCTCTGCAGGAGGGCAGGAAGCAGGGCTGTTTCCTCTGAATTTGTGTGGTTGGGACCCAGGCGTATCTGTTTCCTGGGTGTGGGTGCTCCTCGGCGTTCCTGCTGTCAGTGCCGGGGCGCCACCTCCTCCGTTTCCAGGATTTTCACCATTTTATTAGAATTCAGCTCTACCATGAGCCTCCCTCTGTCTGTTTGGCAAAGTCCCTATTGACGTGTTTTGGGGTTTGGGGGATTTTTTTTCAGTTTCGGGGAAGAGGAGAGAATAAGCATTTATTAAGGTCCCAGTCTGGGCCAGGTCCTGGGCTAAGTGCTTCACATTTGATCCTCACAACCCTGGGAGGTAGGGGCTGTTGTTATCCCTACTTTACAGATGAGGAAACTGAGTCAGAGGTCAAGTAACTTGCCTAGGGTCCGTCACATAGCTAGTCAATGTCTCAGGCAGGATTTGAATTCAGGTCTTCCAGACCCCAAAGAGAGCATGCTAGCCGCTGTGCCACCCCCCTACTTTCCAATGCTCTCTAGTCCAAGTCTCTGCTGCCTCTCGACCTAAAGAAGCTCCTCTGGAGATTAATTCTGGGGCTCCCCCCACCCCGACACTCTCATGAACAAAATTCAGAAGTACGCCAGGCCCTGGGAATGGGGCTGAGAGGCTCGGTTCTCCTGTGCAGGCAAGAGACTGAATGCAGTGGGGAGCAAGCCCTGGAATCATCTGGATCGACCCTGTCCCAAAGCTTCCTGGAAGGTCTGGGACCTCCGCATTGAGGTAGCAAAGCACTTTCATCACCACAACTCAGCAGATATTTTCAGTGCTTTTCTTCCTGTTGTGCAGCGGAGGAAACTGAGGCTCTGCGGCCTCACGGACTCGCCTGTGGTGATGCGGCCAGTTACCTTCATGATGCTGGGCACGGACCAGGCGATTTCAGAGGGGGCCCCTTTTCACATGACCGTCCAGACAAGACCATCTCGAGGGAAGCCCTCCAAGGATCTCGCTGAGCACCATCCCTGCAGATGGGACGAGCTGGAGGGGTTTCTCCGACGGCCTCCCGCCATCTCTGAGGCCGAACTGTCCGGACACGGTGCAGCTCCGCTCTGCCTCCTCCTCTGGTCTGGCCTTCGATGGAGGCTTCCTTCCGTCCTTCCCCTTCCCAGCATGGATGGAGGCAGCTGTCCTCTACGTTCTGGGAGTCCCGAACACATTCCCTTGAGCCCTGGCCAGCGCTACCTTGCGAGGCTGATTGAGGCAAGGTGGACTCATCCAGACTTTTGTCCAGGGGCTCCAAACAAGGCAGGATTTTAGCAAATGACCAGCGCCCGGGGGTGGCTTCTCATTGGCCAGAGCGAGGGCTCCGGGAACACATGCTGGGACATTTCCCTGGTGAATGATTGGTAGGGAATTCTGTTTCTGATCATTTGGAAGACTCAGGGAGTCATTCAAGGTGCCTGTTCGTTTGTGGCAAATCTGCTACCCAAAGAGGGAAGGTGCATGCTGGCGAGGGCTCCCCGTGGTCTCGCTGGGCGGCTGGGGTGTGATGAATCAATCAGCCACGGGCCATCCCTCCAGGGACTGCTTTCAGAAAGGCTTTGACCATCTGCCGGCCGGTCTGTGCACCAGGCTAAAGACTCTTCTGAAAGGATTGCGTCCGCCACAGTGCCCCAGCTTCATTAGCTGAAAGGCCCCGATGAGCCTGGGGGAATGCTGGACGTGTAGCCCAGAACCTGGGGCTCGTGCTCCTACGGTCCAGAGCCTGCGCAGGGAACCGAAAGGAAAGACGGCAGATGTGGAAACTCATTTGGAAACAAATAATCATGCCAAGACACAGACCTGACGTTTGCTTTCATCCACTGCTTAGCTAATGCACTGTAAAAGTTAAAATTAAATCTCTAATAAAAAATTATATTTTAAGAGATTTATTAATGATCATTAGAAATTAAGGAATAAAGAAGATACAAAATAAAGACACATTCCCATGGCTGATCAGCCAGTTCAAACACCTACCTTACCACCACCAAGCTCGGGACAGGAAGTAAAGAGGTGGGACCCTTTATGTCCCCGCCTAATATCCTCTATCTACAGGAAGTATGGAATGACAGGAAGTCACTGGGCTCCTGGGAAATGTAGTTTTTTTTTTTTTTTAGGGTAACAGATTTTTAATTATACAGCACAGCCACTAAATCACACATGCTAAAAGGAAGTCAACAAAAGCAAACGCTCGTTAAATATTTGAAAGAACCTTTGGAGCTCAGTACACACTGCAGTCACACTTCTAGGCTTCTTCACTCATCTGCTTGGAGGTTGTTGGAAATGATCATAAATTCATTTTTATATGTCTAGAAGAGGTAGCGGCGGCTAGGTGGCACAGTGGACAGGAAAAACTTCTCTTTACTCAGGTTTTACTTTTGTCATTTTATTTCCTCTACTTCAAGGGATTATTAATACATCTTATTAAATATAATACTTGGAGTTATTCATTGTTAATTTTAATCTTATAACCCCGTTTGCCTCAGTTGCCTCATCTGGAAAATGAGCTAGAGAAGAAATGGCAAATGACTCCAGTATCTCTACCAAGAAAACCCCAAATGAGGTCACAGAGTCAGACATGACTGAAACACCTTTACAAAAAGCAAAGAAGAGGCAGCATAATATAAAAGAGATTAAGCATTGGATTTGGAAGAGGTAGGTTCAATGGCCATTAGTGGCAGATCTTAAACTATACTACAAAGTGGAAATCATTAAAACAATCTGGTACTAGATAAGAAATGGAGCAGTCTGTCATTGGAACACGTGGGTACACACACAATATACAGAAGTAAATGACTACAGTATCCTGGTGTTTGGCAAAAGAGCCAAACTATTGGGGTGACATTCACTGGTTGACAAAAGCTGCTGGAACACCGGGAAGTAGTCTGACGGAAACAAGGCACAGACTAGTATCTCACACTATATACTGAGGCATAGTCAGAATGGAAATGTGATTTAGACATAAAGGGTGATATCATGAGTAAATTAGGGATGCACAGAAAAAAAATGACCAATGGATAAGGAAAGATTTTATGATTAAAGAAACAGAGGCTCCTGGGAGGAAAAATGGATGTTGAAAACACTAAATTAAAAAAAGGGTTTTCACAAACAAAACTATAAGGGAAACAGGAAACTGAGGGAAAATTTTTTACAATGGATTTATCTGATAAAAAATCTCATTTCTCTAAGATATAGGCAACTGAGCCAATTTTATAGAGATAAGAGCTCATTTCCCAAATGATAAATGGTCAAAGGATATGAACAAGTAACTTTCAGAAGAAGGAATCAAAGTTGTCATTAGTCATATAAAAATGCTCCAAATCACTAATAATAAGAGAAATGCAAATCAAAACAATTCTCAGATACCCCTTCAACCTATCTGAAATGACAAATGTTAGAGGGGATATGGAGAAATGTGGACACTTATGCATTGTTGGTGGAGCTGGGAACTGGTCCAACCATGCCAGAGAACAATATGAACTATGCCCAAAGGGTTATAAAACTGTGCCTAGACTTTGACCCAGACATGCCACTCCTAGGTCTGTACCCCAAAGAGAAAGGAAAGCGACTGACATGTACAAAAAATATTTATAGCAGCTCTTTTTGGGGTAGCAACAAACTGGAAACTGGGCAACTACCTATCAGTCACTTAGGGAATGGTTGAACAAATTGGGTATGAGACTCAGATGGGGCACGATTGTGCTGTAAGAAAGGATGTGGGAGATATTTGAGAAAACCCTGAAAAGACTTCTATGAATGGAAGCCCAGTGAAGGGAGCAGAACCAGGAAAACATCGTATACAGTTAGAAGCAACATGTTATGGACGATCCACTGTGCAACACACAGCGACTCCGATCATTACAGTGACCCGTGAAAATTCCCAAGAACATGCCATGAAAAATGCTGTCCCGAGAGAGCCCCGATGGCAGGGGCGCCTACGAGAGCTCTCTTTAACCCCCTCTTTTTTCTGGCAACGTGGCTAGCGTGGAAACGCTCTGCGTGACTTGACGTGGATAACTGCTACCACACTGCTTGCCTTCCCAAAAGGGTGAGCCGAGGGAAGGAGAACTGGGGACCAGAGATGGAAAATGGACAAAATGGAGATCGTGACTTGTAGTGGAATACGACGTGAGTATTATCAATGAATTCGTTACTCATTAATCTAATAAAAACAAAACAAAGTGGCGCATCTGAATGTGGACATTTATGGCTGTGGGACCCTAGGCAATCCTTTACTGCTCCTCTGTGAAATGGGAGGCACTTGGGAGGCTCCAAGGAGATGAGTGGATTTCTAAAGTGAGGAGGATGTGTGTGGGAGCCTGGGGTGGACAACTGTGGCCTCAGAACATGAATTATGAAGGACCTGAGGTTGTCATGAAGTCCGGTGAGGGCCACTTCCTGTGCGGGCGGAAAGGATGGCGGCGGCTGCGAGCCCGGGCTCCCGAGTCGGTCACCCGGCATCGGCTCCCCGAATGTGAGCCATGACGTGGAAGGGGTGGGGGGTTTGGCCTGGGATCGCAGCATCGTGTCAGTGGGGGCCCACGGGATGGAGGATCAGCAGCCTTTCGACCTGGAGCAGGGGACCGAGGAGGGGGATCTTTGCTTCTAAAGCCCCGCTGTTCCGAGGCCGTGGAGGCTGCTGGACGGCTGCTTTGAGAGAGGCCGATCAGCAGAAGAGAGAAGGGGAGGCTGCCAAATGGTCACCATCCCTGGGGGTCACTTACCGCTTCATGCTCAGAGCAGAGCCCCGTCCAGAGCAATGGGATTCCTCCGGCAGAAGCAGAGTCGCCATCTGGCCTCCGGCACAGCCAGGTCCACGAGGCGGCCGGCGTGGGGTCAGCCCCTCCCTGGACTTGGTGACGTTCCAGACATTCACCTAAGCCGTGACGGCCCCGACAAGGAAGTGACCCAGATGGCCGGTCAGACAAGCTGATGTGGCTTTTAATCGGTTAACCTAAGAAACGGCCTCCTGGAGGTGGCCTGCAAGCGCGGGTCCTGGAAACACCTTTGGTTTTCCCTTCCAGAAAGGGCAAGAGTTCCCATTCCAAGGGACCTGTCCAGTCCAGTCGTCCGAGGGAGGCTTCTCCCTGGAAATGGCAGTGAAACCGAGGACTCTGCCACGTTAGCTTCTGAAAATAATTCAGATTCATGGGAATTATTTGCAGAAAAAGGACCTCGGAGATAGCAGGATCACAGCATCAGAGCTGCAAAGGGCCTTAGGAGCCGTCCCCTCCGAATTCTTCATTTTACAGACAAGGAGACTGAGGCTGAGGAGAGTCACTGGACTGGCCCAAAGTCCCAAAGGCAGTAAACGTACGCAGGACACTCAAGTGTAACCGTTCTGACCCCAGTCAGGCCTTTCCACCCTATGAATGTTGTCTCTCAAAAAACAAACCCCAAACTCCAACCTGTGTCCCATTAGCCCTGGTAAATCTTCCCTGAGAGACTGCCTATGTTTATAGCCCTCTATAACTAAATACTGCATGTGGCAAAAATCCTTCCATTAGGGGCTGGAGAATAACCATGAAAAATTAAGTTTTAATGAGCAAAACGGCTTGATATTTTTAGCAGCCAGAATACAAAAGAGCCGAGCTCGTCAGAATGAAGATTTTTAGAAGGATAAACATCAGAAAGCAGAGGTAATGTCTGCCAACAACTAAGTTTTAGGAGCTTCCTGGGGGTCAGTAAGAGATAGGAGGGGAGGAAGGCCTGAAGATGAGGGCCGAATGGGAAGCAGAGCCAGGATTTCCAAACCAAGAGGGCAAATGCTGAATTATGGAGGAGATGATCCAGTGATTGTCAGCAAAGAACAGAATGGCTTCTTCCCTGCTGGGAAAGTTTATGACTGAAAACCTGGCAGAGGTCAGACATCTGAAGCACACAATTCTGGCCTGCCGCATCTATTCATCTAGAACTCCATCTTGAAGCCAGTGGTGTCTAGTTGCAATCGATTTTAAAAAATGGAAGCTGTATCAGAGATCAAAATTGGTAGAAAAATTTATTATTTCAGCCCATATTGAGTCATTAATAGTACTGTTGCTGGTAGAGGGTGAAACATTGTCTTGGAACTCCAGGGTTCAGTTTCAATTTTTAGTAAAACTCTCCTCTAGCCCCTGATTTAATACAGATTCTACCTAATTTCATTCAAGCCAGTGGCTGCCTTACTCATCTGCATAGCTACATCCATGATGAAATGCAGACTCATGCCACAGGGGCCTGCTTTTTAAAAGCAGACACTATTCTGCCCAGTGGTCCATTTGCAGTTCTCGTTAAGACAATGCACGAGAGCAGAACAGTGGCAGAAGTAAGGTGCAATTAAAGGAAGATCACTTGGGGATCAAGCCAACCCCTGACCAACAGGGTAAATACTTCTCCAACAACCCAATACTTAAGGTGGCTGATGCTGATGGTGGTAGAATCTTTGGGATGAAAGTAACTCAGAGAAATCTACCTCAAAAAAGGAAGGCAGTTCTGAAAGAAAACAAAGCTGCTGCCTCGGGAAGGGGGGAGTGGGCCCCAGTCCTCAGCTGTGCTATCTCTGTCCCCATCCACTCTCTTTTTCCCTCCCTCTCTCCCCTGCTCTCAATCTCCTTCTCTCTGTCTCTCTCCCTCTCTCTCTCCCTGTCTGTCTCTCTGTCTCTCCATTCTCTCTATCTGTCTGTCTCTGTCTGTCTGTCTCTCTCTCCCCAAACAAACATCTCCAGAGACATCTGAAAAATCAAAAGGTCTTCATGAGCGAAAAATGACTGCTTTCAGGATAAAAACTATCCTGAATGTATAAGACCTCTTACAACACAGGAAACCCAAGGCCTTCCTTGACCAAAACAGATAAGCTATTCCATTGTGCAGCTGCTTATTTTACGAAGAAAAATTAATCTAAAGCATGAAACAGTTTAGTTGAAGATTTAGTATTTTTAAAAGGTTATTGTATTGATACATTCTTTATTCTGAATAAAACTGGGCCAGTCCTGGGAGCCAATCCCCCCAGAGCTCCTGGCTTAGGCTGGAGGCCATAATACAGAGAGCTAAAATAATGGATGTTCTGGAACGGATCCAAAAGCTTAGTGTATCAATTATTCCTTTCTATGGTCCAGTTTTCTTTTTATTAGGCCCACACATTTCTGGAGCCTGACTTCTTCCTGCACCTCAGCAGTCTTTTATAATGCCACTACCAGACTCATTCAGCCGAGAAGAGCCCAGGATTGAAAGGGTTTTCTTTCCCTCCCACATCAACTCTCTTGTCCTCTGATAACTAGGGAGATGGTGCCAGGGGTCAGTTTGGCAGAGCCTGAGGTTTCTGCAGGTTTTAACACCTCAACAAGGAGTCCCTCTAAGTTCTTCCCATTCTCTCCATTCTACGTGAAGAGATCATTCCCTAAATGTTGTCATAAGGAACAGCCAGGCCGATGTTATAGTTGTAACCAGCCACTTCATCATAGGATGAGCGGCAAATTGGAAGAATGCTTTCAAGAGCCAACTGGTCCATGGAAAACTCATAGGCATAGATGATTCCTCGATGCCTGGAAAAGACATGGGAGAAATGTGAGGAAAAAGCATTAATGCCAAGAAAGAACAAGATGACTAATATCAGAACTCGAAAGAAGGATTTGGAAAAGGCATTATTAGTAACCAAGATAAATCATTGCTAACAGGATTCTGCCCAGTGTTATTACTCTGACCCCCATGTCTCTGAGAATTGATGGTGGATAGAAATACAAGGCTTCTTCCCAGTCTAGGCTGTTTCTGTAGACCCCTTTTAGGAGCCTGGGAGCATGTGTCTGTGTCATTATGAATTGATAAGCGAATGCACAGAACACAGGCCGAGAGATTAATTAATTGGGTAAAGTTTTCCCCCTCTATCTGCAATGTGAGGATATCACTTTCAGACAGATGGTTCCCATTCGGGTACCTGAACTTTTTTAGGGAGGTCCCAGCCTCCAGGGACTCCTTTGTGGTCCCTTCCCTCTGGATGTTCTCTACCAAGTAAAAATTCTCTGAGCTCTCAGAGAAGCCAGGCCTAGGGATGAAGCAGCTAGGCAGTGGCAGGGTCCAGCCTGCATTTGAACTCCAGTGTCTTCAGTCTAGAACCAATGACCTTTTCGCTACCCCATACTGGCTCCCAAATGTTTACCCCTCAAGAGTTCAAGCGAGCCAGCAAGGCCTACCCAGCCCAGGTTGGCCAACTGACCTTCGGTGAGCAGTCAAGTCATCATCCAGAATGCTGGCACCGCGGGGGCTCTTCTCATCGGGGATGTTGGCTGTGATTAGGCTGTGCGTATTAAACCAGATGTGACGGACAGGGTGTCTGCAATACCAAGGTTGGGAAGACAACTCTAAAATGAGGACAATCTCACACTTGGTCATCAACAGAGCACCACACAGCCTAGAGCTAACAGGAGCTTACCTCGTTCACTTTACAAATGAGGCAGGTTAAGCAATCGACCCAAGTTTGTACAACCTTTTTTGATAGCAGAGCCCATCAAAGACCTAAAAGCTAGGTTCCCTGACGGTAAGCATTTGATGGGAGTCTTACAAATCTTAGAATTCTTCAATAGAATGGGAAAGAAATGGATTTTTAGAATGTCTTGCAAAGGAAAGATGTTTGAATATTTAAAAAATTAAACTGAATGGTGTTGATGTGGAATGGTAAGGGTTTGCACTGCTATGGTAGCCCTGAGAGCAGGAACAAAGAGACGGCCATGAGAGACAGAAAAGAGGAAGAATCGACAGGCTGTAGCATCTTATTTGGGATGAGAGGTGAGAAGGAGAAATAAGATGACTCAGATTTGGGGCTCAGATGATAGAGAATCAAGAGGAGGAGCAGGAGGGCTAGCGGGTGTAGAGAAAGGATAATGAGCTTAGTAAACATGATGAGTCTGATGTATCAAAAAGGATGGTGGAAACGGGCTGCTTACAAGGGAGGTCAGCATATCAAGTGTTTAAAAAGACAGCCTTTGGAGGAAAGGAGGCAATAAGCAAAGCTGGGAAAGCAGATGAGCTCTCCCAGGAAGAAACCATAGCAATAGACAAGTAGAGAGCAGAGACCGAAACCTGATGGGAATAGCTCCTTGGTCACAGAATACGCTAAGATCTGTTGGATGACTGGGCATCCTTTTGTAAACTGGTCAGAAAAGCCAGGGCTGAAACAGTCACACAAAACAGACCCAAGCCACTGGCCTAAAACCGCGCTCCTCCCCAAATTACCCACTCCTAGCAGACTCTACTCTCATGAAGTTAAGGACAAAAGTTCTAATGTAGATCTTCTGATCTAATGTGGATCTGTGCATCAACTACGAACCCTTAAATCTAGTGAAATGAACCTAAGGATGCTTGGAATGGAGGCAAAGGAATCCAGGGAGCCCATTACGGCCAGCTGGTTGAGGAGCTCTTAATGGTACCAGTTTCCTGGTCAAAGGCTGGGGTAAGCTACTATTTCAGTGAACAGAGGGATTAGTCAAGGGGCTCGGGTTTCCATCACACCTTATCTATAAAATAAAGGCAGAACTGAACCAAGCAATATAAAACCCCTCCCTGATCCCCATCTCTGGTCCTGATTTTCCAAGGTTGGACATTTAGATGGCTTCTAGCACCACCTGGTGGAAAATCAGGGCATCACACAAGAAACTCCCCCAAAGGAAGTCCCTAAGGTGAGCCTCTGTGGAAAGAGCAAAGAGCAGGACGTGGTCTTGGCCTGATGTCTTGTGCATCTTGTGCGTGCTGAGAGCCTCTCTGCCCAGGACGTTAAGGCCCCCTCTGGCCTTCAGTTAGAAGACACAGGGCACGAGGAAACTGGCTGGGATTCCAGGGCTTTGAAGCTGCCCCGTGCAGCGCCTTAACCCATGAGCCAAAGTGTACTCCACGGGCCCTCTCTAGTCCCTGCAGGTTCCACGTGAAAGCAATGAAAGTCACCTGGGCTGCTAAAAGAGCATCAGACACTTTGGAGATGCCCCGTCCAGTCAGGCCGATGGAACACTCCGTGGGACGGGACGGGGGTATTTTTAGGCCGTAGGAATTTACTCCTGCCATGCTTATCCCCTTAGGACTTTACTCAAGCTCTATGAAGTTGCTTAAATCCTCAAAATGATTTCTATTCCCGGTGTAGACCATTACTTAGGAGGCTACTAAACACTTAGACTGAAGCCTGTAAGGATGTGTTGGAAATCCCAGCTTCCTCCTTGGTTCGCCAGTGAAAGAAATGCTTTTTTGGTTCAGACGGCATGTTTTCTGGGCTAATTCTACCCCAAACAACCTTATTCACTGGTTTCCAAGCAAAATTCTATGGAATGAATGTAAGATAACACACACCCATGTAATTATAACTACCTGAAGAGGCCATTGTCCGGCACCAGTTTAGCAGAAAGAGGCAGTCTGGTGTAGTGGGTAGGGTTGGCCTCCATGCCAGGAAAACCTGAGTTTAAGTCGTGCCTCGGCCACAATGTGGTTGAGGGGTCCTGGGTAAGAGACTTCCTTAACCTGTCAGGGCTCTGGGCAGTCCTCTAAGACCTTAAATGGCAGAGGAGGGAGACAGAGATGCCCTTCACTGAAGGGATGGACAGAGATCGCAGCAAGGAATGACCATCCAGTCTCTCTTGCCTCCTCCAGGGGAGCCCATGAAGACTGGGCCGAGGAGGTGAGCCACCATTTCCTTACTAGGAAACTTGCTCTCAGAACAAGCCGGAGACATCTGAGATAAAAGCTTCTGTTTCCTCCGACATTTCAGAGGGATCCTGAAGGAATGAATGTATTTTTAACTCACTTGGAACTAGTGGTGTTTGAGGAAAAAGGGATCCAAATCTTATCTGTGCTGCACAGAATTCTCAGCTCCTCTGCCTACAACAGCAATAAAATCACCTAAAAAATTAAATTACCTGGCATGCATTTCCCATAGCTTGTTGCCCATCCGTTGGTCCCAGACACAAACCAGGCCTTCCTCGCCTCCACTTACGATTTTCCAGTCATCCATTTGGACGGCAGAAACGCCCAACTGGTGAGCATAGAGGGAACATGAGGCACTGTTGTTGCGCAGATCATACACCCTCACCCTGAAGAGAGAGATGACAACACAGAAAGGCAACTGTCATTCTGCCACTGTAGGGCTTAAAAATGATAGAATTACATCACGTATAGACACTTAGAGAAAGGAGATGAAGGAATCTTCCATAAAAACATGGCCAGACTAGCACATCTCCCCTGCCTAGGTAGTGTGGTCTAATGTGCAGAAATCCCCTGGCCCAAGAGCTTGAGAAGCTTCTTTCTTTCCTTCCTTCCTTCCCTCCTTCCTTCCTTCCTCCCTCCCTCCTTCCTTCCTTCCCTCTGACTCTCCCTCCCTTCCTTCCTTCCCTCCTTCCTTCCTTCCTCCCTCCCTCCTTCCTTCCCTCTGACTCTCCCTCCCTTCCTTCCTTCCTTCCTTCTTTCCTCCCTCCCTCCTTCCTTCCCTCCCTCCCTCCCTCCCTCCCCCCTTCCTTCCCTCCCTCCCTCCCTCCCTCCCTCCTTCCTTCCTTCCTTCCTTCCTTCCTTCCTTCCTTCCTTTCTTCCTTCCTTCCTTCCTTCCTTCCTTCCTTCCCTCCCTCCCTCCTTCCCTCCCTCCCTCCTTCCCTCCCTCCCTCCCTCCTTCCCTCCTTCCTTCCTTCCTTCCTTCCTTCCTTCCTTCCTTCCTTCCTTCCTTCCTTCCTTCCTTCCTTCCTTCCTTCCTTCCTTCCTTCCTTCCTTCCTTCCTTCCTTCCTTCCTTCCTTCCTTCCTTCCTTCCCTCTCCCTTCCTGTCACCTCCCTGGGATTAACCACACCTGCCCCTAGTTGGGCCTGACTGGGATTGGGAAGGAGAACCAATTACTTGGTGACACATGAGTAACTAGCAGACTAGACTAGCTTGTGTACAAAAAGCCAAGGCAGAAGTCAATGACCCTGAATGAGCCAGGACGACTGTTGGGCTGGGACCACACTCTGTCAGGCACAGGAAGCACCAGGCCCATAGATCGAATGTAGCACCTCCCATCATTCCATATGTGAAGGTCAGATTCCTGCTGCAGAAATGCACGCAAACAAAGCTTTCAGCTAACAAAGAGGCACAGAGTGGGCATGAGAGGAAAGCAAAGAGAAGAAAGAGAAGCAGGAAGACATCAGCATCTCAGGTGCACAAGAAAGTACACAGAAAACACAGAGATGTCCACAGAGGACCACAAGCACCAGCCATTTTGTTATGACCACTTTTAATTTTGTACATCCTTCTTTCTTTAAAACGAGAATAATAATACCACAATAAAATGGTGCAGTGGTTAGAGTGCTGGGAATGGAGTAGGAAGACTCAAGTTCAAATACAGCCTCAGCCATTCCCTAGCTGTGTGACCATGGACAAGTCACTTAACCCTCTCTGCCTCAGTTTTCTCATCTATAAAATAAGCCGGAGAAGGAATGGCCAATCATGCCAGTGTCTCTGGTGAGAATATCCCAACTGCACTCACAAAGAGTCAGATATAACAGAAAACAGCTGAAGAATACCCACCTTCCCTTCTTAGAATCATAGCACCTATAAGCTGGCAGATTTGTTATAAGAAGCAAATGCTATAATGCAAGTAAAGCTCTCTGTAAACTCAAAAGCAGTTATTCAATGTCTGTTGTGGTGGTTGTTAATGGAGCAGTTTTCCCTGTCATATAACGCAATGAAGAGTTCGCGTATCCAGTCAGGGGTTTGGGAGGGGCCAAGATGAGGGCGCCGGGCCCCGTGAAAGGTCAGCTCTCAATGGGAATTACAGAAATTTATAGAAATCTAGGACTGGATTGTTTGGGTCAGAGCAAAATTTCAAGATAGATTGATCAATAGCTGATAGATTGTAATAGATAATGATAGAGTGGGTGGTAATAGATAATAATAGATAGTAATCGATGGATGATAATGATAGATAGGTAGGTAGATAGAGGATAGATAGACAGACAGACATGGTCTAACTAGAGAGCTGGTCTAAAATCCTGAAAAAGAAAGGAAAGAAAAGTGAAGAATTAAGTCCCTTTAAGTGCATTTTTGGTGAACAAAGGTCTGACTGCCTTAGTGGCTCCCACACAGACCCACTCTGCTGGGGGGCAAGGTTCCCTAATTTAGAGTTGGCTGGTAGGGAGATAAAGGCAAGCACAATTCCATCTACAAGTTCAGAGTTTGCCATCTGTTTTCCTCTTGAATTTGGATAGCAGCACGGATGACCCCAAATAAAACAAACAAATAAAACAAGAAATACCATTACTGGGTTTCAGATTAATAAAAACAAGGGGACACCCCCCCCCAAGTTCCCAGGGAAATAAGTTGCTTGGAAAACAAACCATTTCTGATTCCAAGAGGAAAAGTTGTGGCTTCTTTCTGATGGACAGAACTGAGGACACGAACAAGCTTATGTTAACTCAGTCAACTTGATATTCATCTCAGGTGAACATAATCACCAGCTTTAAATCTGTGACAAGTAGGTAAAGCCTATACTTCAGCATTAAATCAATACACTCTGTGGACTGAGATCCAGTAACACAGCCAATGGACACACAAATATGCCAAAAGGATACAGTCCAGAGGCAAAAAAGAAGCTGAGGGAGATATCACAAACACATATCTAGCTCCCATTTCATCAATGTAGTATGCTGAAAAGAAAAAATAATTGGTCCAAAAGCTATAATTGTGTTATGTTTAATATTCATGGTCTAGCTATAGTACTGTTCCAAAGCTCCCCCTCCCAGCCCCTCTCTAATGAAAATCACTCCATAGGAGCCTGGTCTATTCCGCCAATTAAAACAAAAGACACTAGCACCATCCAAAGACTCCAACCGAGTTGCATCCATCTGATGGGCAGGAAAACGTGCTGGAACTGGGATGGAGGCACGCTCTGGGTGGGTCTCTCATCCCAGCTCTGAATAACTTATTCTGCCCCTTACAGATGGAGTCAGCAGAGCATTTAGCTTGCCGCCTCCCGCACCCTCTGAGAGAAGGTCATGCCATGAGCACACCACAACATAACATTAACAGGGCAAGATGGAAGCTCACAGATTCTTTAATTGGAGATGACAACTTGGGGCTTTCTTCCCATTGGTTTGGCTTGGAAAGTCCCATCTGACAATAAGGGTTCATTGTATTCAATAGAATAGCTGGCGACAAACCGAAAGCCCATTCAGACTGGCTCGGGCGGTTTATTAATGACCTGACCTTCAGCTATGTTTCTATCCAAAAAAGCATCCAGGAGAGAGGGGGAGATGAAGTAGCGAGGCATTCAAATTTAGCCTTTCAAAACAAAAGATTCTCCCCACCCCAAATCCCCACCACATACACAGCAGGGATGAATGCATGATTTAGTTTGGTTTTAGTGACAATAAGTGGTTATAGCAATTTATTCTGCTGTATAAAGAGAGGTGGAAAACCCTTCCCCCCTCATAATTTATTCTGTTTAAATATAACAACTAAAAAAGACACTGACAGCATTTTAAAGAAGCACTGGCCAATTTAATTTAGATAGGCTAAGACCAGGATCTTTGTTAATCTTTTTAAACCTTCTACATCAAACAAACTTTCAGCAAATGTTTGCTCTTATTAGTGACATCAATTCAATAAAGTTATTAAGCATCTACTATGTAGAAGCCTCAGTGCCAGGGGCTGGATAAAAACTTCATATCTAATAGTGTTTAAGGGGTATAGATAACCTAAAAAGGAAATACTAAAAACCTATTTCAATAAGCTAAAGAGTTATTCCTAAAATCCAACAAGGCAGGTTTTCATTAAAGTTCATTTGAATGGAATACTTCTTCTGAATGCTATAGTTGCCATGTCTTTCGCAGGTCCCACTAACACAGAGACCTACGACTATTAGAATCCAATAGGACAATAGAATCCAATTTCATAAGAGATGTCCTTCGGTTCAAGTTTACTGAGAAACAACAAGATAGCTTAAAGAGAAATGACTGTCAGGTAGAGAACGGCGGCTCTCTCGATGTTGCCAAGGCAACCTGTGCCCCCCCCCCCAGGGGGCTCCAATCACCACCTCCTACTTCTGTGGTGGGCACTCCACTGATAACCTTCCTCCAACTATAACTCTGACTTCATCTGAGATATTACAAACATGAAGACTGTTTTGGAAATAC
This sequence comes from Monodelphis domestica, assembly GCF_027887165.1. Lineage (NCBI taxonomy): Eukaryota > Metazoa > Chordata > Mammalia > Didelphimorphia > Didelphidae > Monodelphis > Monodelphis domestica. The sequence goes on from NC_077229.1 coordinate 34,744,868, forward strand.
AGAAAGGGCTGGAAGGAACCTCATGAGACCCAGCTCTGTTCTCCATCATCCCTACTTTAAAGAGGGGCTGGCTTCTGATATCTTCCAAGGAGCCTGTGTGAGAGGCTCAGAAACGTGAGCATTCTGAGATTCTTCCTATCTCAAGGCTAACTGAATTCACTCTTGTCACATCTACTCTCTCTTGCCCTAATCTCAGTGGGAAAAGACAAAAGATACTGTTAGACAAAAGAGACCAGGTTGTGTTTTGATTTAATGGAGCCGTGCAGAATCCCCATCAGGTCCCTCTGCCCAGCTCTGGGCTCTGGGCCACCCAGCTCCACCAGCCAATGAGGACCAGAGCTGGCAAAGCCCCATCTAAGGTGCTCCCTGATGACTCTTCTACCATCAGGCCTCTTCTACATATGGGGTTGCCCCCCTGCTTTTCTAGAGATTAATTTAATCATTAATTAGGAGTTACAAAAAGCAGCTTGATAGAGGAGGAAAAGGATACTGGACTTGGATTTGGGATTCAAGAAGCTGGGGGGTTCTAAACTGGACTCTGATGATAACTGGCAAGTCATTTCATCTCAGAGCCTCCGTTTCCTCACATGTAAGATCGACTGAAGAATCCTCACATTACTACTTCATAGAGTTTTTGCAAGGAACCAATGAACAGTAGAGCTCTAAGGGAAATGTGAGCTCTTCAAAAAAACATAACATGTAAGAGGTGGCATGGAATGGAGTCTTGCTCTGAGTTCTGGATCTTGACACCTTGGATCCTCACTGACCTTTGATGAGGAACAAGTGACTTAAACTCTAACAAACTTATTCTCCTCTCCTGAGAAATGTAGAGAAAAATCTGCACCAGATGGCTGAGAAGGAAAATGCTCTGAAAGCCCGGTGGTTTTTTGTTTTTGTTTTTAATTTCCAAGCCTTACATTCCCAGAAAAGGTCCTCCCTTACTTCAATGTTGATGTTTACTCAAAATGAATTATTTTTTTTTATAAGAAAACATTTTTCTACATTTGGTCTTGCAAATGTTACTTGCAAAGTACAATTATGGTCCAACAGAGACTCATTTTTTCACATTAAAAAAGTCATTTCAGGTTTTTAGATGTTACCTGAGGAAATCCTTCCTAAGAACACTGAACTTTCCCCTCTTTTTGAAACAAAACATCAGCTCCTCGAGTAGTACTAAATTTTTGGTGTTAATTTTGTATCCCCAGCATTTGGAACCCACAAGCTTGATAGGTGTGAGTGTATCAGGATCAAATGGGGTAATATATGTCAAGCACTTTGCAAAACTTAAAGTGTTATATAAATATGTGTGTGTACACTTATGACAGCTATATTGGGGTAGCTGGTGGTATATAGGGGAGGGTGCTACACCTGAAAGTCAGGAAGACCTGAGTTCAAATCCAGCCTCTGATATGCCTACCTATGAGAGCCTGAGCAAGTCACTTCACCTCTGCTTACCTCAGTTTCCTCACTTTCAAAATAGGGAAAATAATAGCTAGCATCTACCTCCCAAGATTGTTGTAAGGATCAAATGAGATAGTTTTATGTAAAGGGCTTAGCACGATGTCCAGCACATAGGAGGTGCTATGGAAACATTACTACTATCATTATTAGGCTTATTATGACATCTACTCAATAGATATCACCTTAGTTATTTTCATTGAGTTGTTTGTTGTTTTTTTTTTTCAGAATACATTCACTTTTTCCCCCTAGCACCAAGACATCAGGATGTCTCAGTCCTTACCTATCCCTCCATCCATATATAATTGTGACTGGCTAAAAGCTTCTTTTTTTTTTCAGTGTCTCAAATAAAACTTTAATAAAAGTAGCTACTTTGATTCCAGCAAGTAGGAATGCTCATCTACACCTCCTCAGTGATGCACCAGCATCAGCATTTCTCTGGGAGCCCCCTGTGGGATCAGACGCTGCTGTCTCTTGGGCCCCATAAAAACAATCACGACTTTGCTATTCTCACCTGTGGAGAGATTTAAACATGTGGATGTCAGGTACATCATCTCCTATTAAAACAGGCTTAACACGGCTGATGATTAGGTCAGATTTTAGACTCCAGAGTGACAAGAGTGCGCTTTTACACACCACATTTGGCTCCTGGTTAGGGATGGGGCACCTAATTAGGGATCCCTGCTCTGGGAGAAAAGTCTCCTCCACTGAGTATCTATAGGCCTCCCAGTTGACAATCCAATGTGCATCTGCTAATGGTATTACAACTTGGCTCCAAACTATTCCTCTGGTCCCTAATTGGGCCTGTGTATGCAAAGACCGGGGGGCTCTTTTCTGCTCTGCTGTTTGGTTTCCTGTGAATCTTGCTGCGACTGAACACCCAAATGCTCATGTTGTAAACAAACTCTGCACGAATAAATCTATAATCCCAAAGCTTTTCATTTGGACATCGCGAGTAGCCTTCTGCATTGACTCTCCTAGAAAATGAGCTGCTGCCAAGTCCCAGTGGGAAGAAGGGTATCAGATAAGCTTGTGTTCTTTGTATCCCTTGCACAAACCAACACCGAGCTCGCTTTGGTAACACTAATACATGAGATTAAAACTAGAAATTGATTTGTTTGGTTTGCTCGGCCGCATGGGGAGGCCACTCATCAAACCTGGCTTTGTAAGAGAAAAAGAGCCTTGCCCGTTTGCCGGATGATCGGGTTACCCTTATCGAAACATCAGCTGTCTTCAGACGACTAAGAAAAATGATCGAGTATTTTCCTTACCAACAAAGTACGCAGTGTGCTTGTATTATCTTTGCCCTGAAAAATGGGGAGGGGCTGGGAAGGGGGTGCTGAAAACATTGTTTGATAAAATAATTATTTTTGCAAGCTGCTGCACTGGCGGGACAGAGGTCTGGGATTTGGCAAGAGAAAGTATCCGCCCCACAATCTGATACCCACCACCGAACCAGACCACCACCTGCAGCCTGGTGCCGAGCACTGGGAGAAGGAGGGGTGCCATTAGACACTGGCCCCTCGCCATTCCCTATCTCTTTGGGGCACTGGATCAGACACTGCAGATAACTAGCCAAAAAAAACAAAAAAGGGGGGAAAAAAGAAAACCTAAAAATTGGATTCAGAGGGTCTTTTCAAACACTTTAATCCTTCCATGCTGATGGTTCCCGGTGTGCCCATTGCTGGCAACAGACACTGTACAGGGAAAACCTGACTCCCTAAGCCAACGAGTTAAAGGGAAGGCCGCTAATCAGCTAAATAGAACCTGGAACTTGTTCATATAAAGTCCGTCTTTCTCTCTTTCTCTCTCTCTTTTGGTCACTGGAGGGACACCATGGTGTTCTGAAATACACTCCTGACATCATTTGGCAAACAAACTCATTTCACTGAACATGATTCATCCCTTAGGTTATTGTTTTTAATATCAGAAAGTGAGCTTTTAAATGCCAGACAAATTTTGCAGCAGGGGGAAAAATATTCCAAGTGGTCTCTCCGGACCCTCCACCAACTGCGTCCACCAAATGGCTTAAAAGAAAATCTTCCCATGATGCTCTCAGAAAGAAAGCAGAGGGGCAGCGCTATCCAACGATTACCTAATACCCAGCTCTCCAAGCTCATGAGACAGTGTTTACAACATGAGGCTAAACTCAGGGTGGCTCTAGCTGCGGGCTGGAGAAGCAGAAGCAGAGAGAGGAGGAGGAGGATGACAAGGACAAGGAGGATGAGGATGGGGACGAGGAGGACTAGGAGGAGGAGGAGGAGGTGGTAGAGCAAGAACCCTTTAGGTAGGGGCCATTCATTCTAAAGAGTGCCGAGGCTGGTTCCAACATACCTCCTGTCCTTATTGCCTGTGACCAGCAGGTGTGGGGGACTGTTCCGGAGGTTGACGCATGTGAAGTCACCCAGAGAGCTGCCCAGAGTGGCCAGGCACTGACTCGTCTGCAGGCTGTACAGTAGTATCTGTCAGGAAAGAAGAAGAGCATGGGCACACATGGATCCAACGATCCCAGGACCAGGCTTCCACCAAATGCCTTTTGCTTCAAGATAAATGAGGGCAAGCTCCTAAGCCCCCGGCCCAGATTAAAGACATCTCCCGACCTTCTCCAGGATAATGAGGTTATGGGAACTCTGCAAACTGGAGGACAAATACTCTTGATGACGAATAACACATTCATTGCAAGCGGTCCAAGAAGACAAAAATGCTGAAGGGGGAGAAAGCAGGATTGTGCTTGCTCCTTGATTCTTGGAAAGGTCATGCAGAAATCTGTAACTGCAAAAGTCATCAGCTTTCTCTGAAATGGACCCAAAAGGGGAAAATGCATAAAGGATTTTGGGTAGTGGAAGCTGAGCTCTACTTAGAAACACAAACAAGGATGACTAAGAATAAAAGCAAGGAAAAGTAGTACAGATAGTCTTTGAACAGAAGGGGAAGAAGATCAGAGGATTCAGAGCTGGAAGAGTCCTTCAGAGCATCTGGATTTGCAGGCTAGCGCTTCAGTTTGTTATCCTGGCTCTGTCACTTATCATTAATCTCTCTGGGCCTCAACTTCATCAACAAAATGAAGCAGTTGGCCTTGATGGCCTCCAATGTCCCTTCCTGCTCTAAAACTTATGAGCCCAACACTCAGCCCATTCTCCTGATTTAAACACGAGGAAACTGAAGATCAGACATTAATGTAATTTGGCCAAGGTCACACAGACAGGGAAAGGGAATAAGCATTTATGTAACCTTATTATGTGTCAGGCACTGTGCTAAGTGATTGACTTCAACAACCCTGGACGGTAAAGGCTATTATTTTCACCCCCATTTTACAGATGAGAGCACCAAGGCACAAAGAGATTATTAAATATCTTGCCCTGAACTGCAGACAGTCAGGAACTGAGGTCAGATTTTCGAGCTGCCAAGTAATTCTTTTATTCCTTTAACAAATATTTACTAAGTGTTCAAAGAATAGTACCAAATGTGATGAGGAATACAAAGAGGATCTCTGGGCTTCCAGGACTTTACAGTCTTGTAAAGGTGTATATAGATATTCGAGGATGTATTATAACAGGCAAGCTGCATACCAAGGATTGTAATATAAGATTTTTTTTTTAAAGTTAAAGGAATTCTGAGTCAGGGAGTCTTTGTGAAGGCTTAAGAAAGTCACAAGGAGCAACTAGGTGGTCAGTACATAAATAGTCAGGCCTGGAGAGAGGGGATCCTGAGTTCAAATCTGTTCTCAGGCACGTCCTAGCTGTGTGACCTTGGGCAAGTCACTTAACCTTAATTACTTAGCCCTTAGGACTCTTCTGCTATGGAAGGATATTTAGTGTTGACTCTAAGATGGGGAAGGTAAGGGAAGAAAAAGAAAAAAGGAGGGAAGAATGGAGGGAGGAAGGAAGGAAGGAAGGAAGGAAGGAAGGAAGGAAGGAAGGAAGGAAGGAAGGAAGGAAGGAAGGAAGGAAGGAAGGAAGGAAGGAAGGAAGGAAGGAAGGAAGGAAGGAAGGAAGGAAGGAAGGAAGGAAGGAAGGAAGGAAGGAAGGAAGGAAGGAAGGAAGGAAGGAAGGAAGGAAGGAAGGAAGGAAGGAAGGAAGGAAGGAAGGAAGGAAGGAAGGAAGGAAGGAAGGAAGGAAGGAAGGAAGGAAGGAAGGAAGGAAGGAAGGAAGGAAGGAAGGAAGGAAGGAAGGAACATTTGATCTATGTCTTAAACTATGGGTAGGAATAAGACAAGCAGAGCTGAGGTGAGAAGGGGGCACTCTTTCAGAAGAAGGGGCAAAAATGAACAAAGGACCCTTGAGGTAGGAAACAAAAAATTATGTTCAAGGAATATAAATATATTAAAAGGTCTGAATTACATTAAGCAATATGGTGGGGGGAAATGGTCACAATTTTAAAACATTTATTTTATAAACTGTTTTATGTGATTAGGCTTCTTAAAATCTATATGAGATTACTTACTACTTAAACAGTGTTGGGGAATTGGGAGCACAGGGAGGGAGAGAATATGAGACTCAATATTCTTTGAAAAATTTTAGAAATTTTTTACACATAATTTGGAAAAATAAATTAAAAAAATTTTAATTACTCAATAAAATTTATTTCCAAATATTCACCATGAGATTCAGATCCTGTAAAAGACCCCAGAAGTGCTTCTGGAAGTGAGGGGAACACCTACAGCAATTATTTAGTATTATGTTCTCTAAATCTCTGTAAGAGAAGCCAGGCAGCTCAGAAGTTACAGCATAAGGCTTGGAGACAGGAGGACCTGACTTTAAATCTGCCCTCTGACAATTACTAAGTGGGTGACTCTGGGAAAGTCATTTCACTATTTGCCTCAGTTTCCTCATCTGTGAAAGAAATGGCCAACTTCTCCAGTATCTCTTTCAAGAAAACTCTAGACACAACTGAAAAATAACATAATCTTCATAGTTAGGGTTCACAGCATCAGGACTGAATTTTAGGGAGAGGCCTACAACTCTCCACTCCAACCCCAGGGAGATGAAGCTCCAAGGTAAAATCACCCAAGTAGAAAATAAAAAAAGTGCTTTTAAAATATTACTCCTATGGACTAAACATCTCCCATTCACCCCCTCGATGAGCTTTCATCTATTGTTTAGAAGCACTGGACCTATTAGCTATCCAGAATATGAAAAAATAAAACAGTTTATCAGATACAATATCCCATCATCCTAAAACATTTTTATTCCGTCCTTCTGAAAAAAGAAAACACACACAAACAAATCTAGCATCTTTCAGTTAGTCTTTAATTAACAGCTATGGTAAATATAATCTTGGGATCCTGATCATTTGTTGACTTATTAAATATTGTAGAAAACACTTGGCTACATACTAACTGTTAGGGAAGGTTAGTGTAAGAGAGGAAACTTAGACTCAATCTTCCAGGCAGATTTAGTCTAAGTTTCCTCTCTTGAACCCCACTTGTTTTGTTCCTATGGCAGATTGGATCTAAGTTTCCTCTCTTACATTAGAAAGACAAATTGAAACTTTCCTTTGTTTTAGGAGTTTAACACTCCATCCATCAATGAAGGTGCAAGATTGGATGGCTATTGACTAAACTAAATAGATATACCTGGAGATCCTTCAAGAAGAGCTTACTGGTCTCTACTGGTAGCCTACATATTAAAAGAAATAAGCAGCAAATTCTACTAGATTTAACTCCTACCTGTGATGCTTATTCCCACAGGCAAATCACTTCCACTCCCTGAGCCTTAATTTCCTCATTTGCAAGATGGTGCTGAAGTTCCTAGTTCCAGCTCTAGTTCCAGGACCCATCATCATCCTAAAGCCAGATCTGAGAAATAACATTGAGCTGTTTTGAGCACTGTGGCTTGTAATGGCTTGTTAATTTTGGATTCAGTGGATCTGCACTCCTCTCATATCAACAGCCAACAGATCCAAACAAAATGGAATAATTCACCTTTCTCTCAAAAGAACTAGAAAACCAATTTAAAGGGCCCGCCCTTGGGTAGGACTTTGAATCAAAGTACTGGATTTTAATTCCTAGATTTACTTACCTTGGGATTTGAAGGATAATGTATACCTTAGACATCCTGTATTTTAGAGAAACAAACATACTGAGTATGTATCAGACTTTTCTTATGTTAAGGATTATCCCTACCTTGAGGACCCACTGTTATATGTCAAGTCTATTGTTCTCACAAATATCTATAGAAACAGTTAATACCTCAAATCTTGATACAATATTAGAGCTACCACTGCTGAGAATTTCTGAAAGAAACAGGGTAAGTATATTATGATTCAAGACTAAGGAAAAAGCACCAGGAGATAACTAAAAGGAAAAATAAATTCTGTGGATCAGCCCCTTTCTAAATGTAAAAACATTTAGTAATTCTTCTAGTAATTTTCTTCCTATCAATAAGCAGGAAATCTAATAATCAAAATATCACCATTGTCAATGAAAAACCCAAGGGGGCAGAATTAAGAAATTCATTCAAAGGCTCTGGAGAAAAAACAAATAGTGCTGTTTTTGATTCCTATACAGCTATAAGAAAATCATCCTAATCTTACTTTAACTTTGCATCACCTATATTAATCATATGCTTCTTCAAAGTATTTTTTACAAAGAAGAAAATATTCATTTAAAAAAGAGAAAGAAGTGTACCAAATGAGTGGATATCCCATGATCTTGAATTGATATACCTGATAGGTGGCAAGTCCCCTCATTTTTGCTCCAAGTTCTTTAAGGAGCAGATGGATTATTCCTAACTGATGGAGTGTCATGACCTAAACTCTTCCCCAAAAAGACTCAGACCCTTTTCATTGTAAAGATTTCTAAGTCAGTAGTTAAAAGTCAAGTGTTCTCTAGAATGTTTAATAATTCAATGAATTAGAAATATCCAAAGCGTACCTTTACCATTATGTTTAGTTAAAGACCACAGAGATTAGAAAACACATTATCCATCTCAGAGGCGATTCGTTCCATGTTACAAGTCCCTTAACGACCTTTACTATTTCTCCCTCCCTCCCTCCCTCCCTCCCTCCCTTTCTCTCTCTCTCTCTCTCTCTCTCTCTCTCTCTCTCTCTCTCTCTCTCTCTCTCTCTCTCTCTCTCTCTCTCTCTCTCTCTCTCTCTCTCTCTTTCTCTCTCTCTCTCTCTCTTTCTCTCTCTCTCTCTCTCTCTCTCTTAATAAGGCTGAGCAAATGGGACTTCATTTTATCTGATTGCCACAGACTAGTGAAATTAATTATTTATGCTCACACTCTCCCTTTTGTTAAGACCATGCATTAGACTAATTTTTCTCTTTATTGCACTAGTTGGGTGGGTCTAAAACTTGTGGCCAGTCTCCTTAGACAGACGTACTGAGAAAGAGGTGGGCAGATAGGTTAGAAAGGAGGAAAAACCCACCCGGAGCTAAAGTCTTGGGGAAAATGTTCTGCACTAATGTGACCACCAAATCAATAGATGCCAGGGAATTTTTTTAAAGTACTAATTGTCTATTATAAGGAATATGAAAAAAGTGAGTCCAAGACACATTTCTACAAAAATTAGGGTGTTTCTTTAAGACTTACAGCTAAGCCTTGAAACTGTTAAAACTGACAGCATTAAGGCTTCCTTTTCCCCTTCAGAGTCCTAAAATTTCACATCAAGACAGAAATGGAGGGCAGGATTTTGTTGGAGATATTAATTTTTTTCAAGAAGACCTCATAGAAAGTTTCCAGTATTTCCAAGTATGAGTTATATTCACACCTTAGTCTCTTATCTTACAAACTCACGGCAGTTTTAGAATGTCCTAATTCTTCCTTTAGTTTTTCGCATCCATAGTACAGGCACAATTTTGAAAGTGGAATGATCCCAGCGTACGTTAAAACCATACTTCAAATGCTGCATAGTTTAATGCAAGGCAATTCCAGCACTGCCCCTATTTCAGAAATTGGCCTGGGTCTTTACATAGATATGAATCCAGATGGGAAAGAATTTACTGTCATCTCCTATCACAGCAACCACTGCTCTTGTAGTCCCTCATCACCTCTCCTCCTGCACACGTCCCTGGAGGCCACAGAGACAATGTGCTGGGTGATCCCAACCATGCATAGAGGTGGTGGGCACAGCTTCAGCAGCTGCCAACAGCTAAAAGCTACCTCTTTCCTTGTATATTTGGCCAACGCCACCTGCTGTCACTCCTCTGGGTTACTGCCCAGACATATAACCTGCCTCTCCTGGGAGACTCACTCCACTGCCCGTGCCACAGCTGCTGGTACACAAAACAGCAAGGAGTAGGGGTTCAGAACAGGAAGGAGGTACCAGGGCCAAAGCCCCAGCCGGGGGAAGGGGGGAACAAAAGTGCCCTGGTAGGGGCATGCCCAAATCTTCTAAAGGGTCTGAACTATCTACTGTGCCCCAGCACTGGTTTCTACAGATGACCACGGAGGAGGCCACGGTGAGGACTCTACATACAACATGAGATCTAAGTCAATGAACTATTTCCTCTGTCCCTTCACAGCTACAGTCAACAATGCACAAATGGGACTTCCTTGAAATGATGAGTGTTCAGGCCTCTCATACACCACCAGTGAAAGAAGGGAAGGATCTACAAAGACTTTCAGAACAACATATTTTCACGATCGACAACACTAACTTCCAAAGGAAACGTAAATGGCTTTGGAGAAGACAATGATAGGAAAAGTATCAACTAGATCAAGTGTGCACAGAGAAACTGGAAATGACATGATCTTCAAGGCACAGAGGGACTGGGACCCCAGGCATCCGTATTTTGCCTAAAAAAAAAAAAAGCCAACTACTAGAACATAGACAACTACCAACTCAGATATCTGCCCTCCCAAATGTATAAAATCTGTATGAAAATAATAGGCAGGCGCACGCACCAATGGCATCCTCAAAGGCATTAAAATGGGGCAGGGAGATATGGTTTTGCAGGTGATATTCAAAAACAGACCACACTTTTCCCTTCATATAATTAACTGAAAGGTATAGAGGAAGTGCAAACATACTGCCCTTATTGTTAGCTTTTGTATTATTTTTAAAACCTCAATTTGGTAAAGTAAGATGCCATCTTCAAGGCTCTCCTTCAATGATGGACCTCCTATACACTTGCCAGTCTTTTAAAGATAAAAGGAAGAGGTAACTTCGTTCAACCACTCTCTGATCACTAATATCAAGGAAAGCCTAAAGCAGGGACAAAGGCCTATGCTTACCAGGATTCATTATGGTCACAGAGGAGATCCCACCCAAAGGCTGAGTAGAAAAAGAACTCTTCACACTAGCAGGGTGAATGAACCCTTCACAGGCTCCAAGCTGATTGCATCAAGCCCTGTGACAGCACATCATCTCTGAAATGAGACCCATGATCACTCAGACTGTGGATCTGACTAACTCCTTGCACAGGAAAGCCCAAGTGTATCAGAATCTATAAACTTGTCCATCGGGATGTGCACCGCTCATGTGGACACAACAAATGGACAATGAGTTGGGAATGGAATTGAACAAGAAGAGGGGGACCTTTGGGAAGTTGCCAAGCTATTCAGATGACTCTAACGTCTCCCTGAAACAAATGCCCATTTTTTTTATTACCAACATTTTTCCAGCGATGTTGTATGGTTGAGAGTCTTGAACATAACAATCTCTAGCCAAAAGAAGAATGACAAGTAACCCAAAGAGCAATGGAAAGGGGGATGGTGGGGACAAGTAGACTGCACATATTCCAAGCAAGTAATTTCACAGGAGAAGCTGTTGTAAAAAGTTTCATCAATCCATCAACAACCATTTATTAAGTCCCTTATACTCCAAGGACTTTGCTAGGATCTGGGGAAATGGAGGAGTTCCTGCCTTCAAGGAGTTTTCTGGATAGACAACAGATACAAATATGTCCAGAATGAATAAAAGATATACAAGATAGTTTGGGGAAGAGGAGATGGTGTGAGCTGCTACTGGGGGCATGGAGAAAGAGACTTTATTTTTTTAATTAAGTTTATTTAATTCATTACTTTAGAATACTTTTCCATGGTTACAGGATTCATGTTCTTTTCCTTCCTCTTCTCCTACCCCACTTCCCATAGCCAATGAGCAATTCCACTGAGGTTTACATGTATCACTAATCAAGACCTATATCGATATTATTAATATTTGCATTAGGGTGATCATTTGGAGTGTGCATCCCCAATAACATATCCATCAAACCATGTGATCAAACAGTTGTTTTTCTTCTGTGAGAAAGAGAATTAATGAGGTGGAGATGAGGAGTGCAAAAGACGCATGGCACGGAGAATGGAGATGGAGGCATGTGAGAGCACACACAAAGAAAGGGAGTATGGGGAGATCCCTGAAGATTTCTGAAGGGAAATAACCAATAATAAGGTTAGATAGTTAAATATAGGGGCAGCTTACTGGCTCATTGGATAGAAAGTCAAGCCCAGAGATGGGAGATCTTGTGTTCAAATCTGGCCTCAGATACTTTCTAGCTGTGTGACTTTGGGCAAGACACCTAACCTCGATTGCCTAGCCCTAACTGTTCTTCTGTCTTGGATTACACTCAGTTCTAAAACAGAAGGTAAGGATTGGTCAAAAAGAGTTGGACACAGTAGTAGTCTCTCAGTAACTGAGGATGACGATTGTCTTTGTGCGCTTTCATCTATGATAGATGAGTGTGCACAAAGACACTTGTGCATGAAGGAGATTTAAGTGGAAAAGTCGATGCACAGAGACAGTCCCACTCTCTCGGCGTTGGAAGCCTGGGTCCATTGGCACGAAAAGTCGTTACACCTGGAGACTTCCTCAGCTGCATTGGATGGCCATGTTGTCCTTTGTGCTCCAACACGCCCTCAGCACTCCACAGTGCTTTGCTGCGTCGCCCTCTCAGCCGTTGAACCTTCTTGTTGGTTTCTTCCGTCTGTTCTGCCGAAGCAGCCTTCACATGCTGGGTGAGCAAAGCCCTGGTTCACCAGGGGTCGAGGTTGTCGACCCAATGGCTACCCTCACAAGGTTTAGCCGGCCTGTCGAAGCCGTTGCCTGGGGTGTGGCTGCTGCTGCATGCTAGCAACTACTGGGAGCCACAAGTGAGAGCTGGGTGTCAGGTGAGGGTCAGAGGTTGAAGAGATGCCCTAGGAGGGCACAACAAGCCCTCCATACCAGAGATACTACCCCTCCCTGAGCACCCCATACACAACTGAACAACTAAATAACAACAATGTGCAGGACACTGTATTAAGCACTGGGAATAAGGCCTAGACTTGGTCCCTGGCCTCAAGGAGCTCACAGTCTAACAGGAGAGACACTATGGAAATAATAACATTTATAGTCATCTCCCTTCTCCACAGTCTCCCTTTCTGTGGTTTCAGATGCAGGATGGGGGCTGGCACACAGTTCATGTCCCAGAGGTCCATCAACAACAGTTTGCCTATGGTGGTACTTTTTCCCTGCATTAGTTCTTCAGCTTTCGTTAGGAGGGTTTTATTTTAAGGGTTTTGGGAAGGAGGCTATGGAGCACTGAGTCAGGGAAGGAGCAGGGAGAGAGAGCACAATATTATACAATAATATTAACATAGGTGTTAAAATTTAAAGCAAGAATGGTCTGTGGTTTCAGGCACCACTGGGGGTCTTGAAATGTATCCCCCCAATGGGGGAGGTCTCCTTGTACATTATTTTTTTTTAATTTTAAATATATTTTATTTGATCATTTCCAAGCATTATTCATTAAAGACATAGATCATTTTCTTTTCCTCTCCCCCACCCCCCATAGCCGACGCATAGATCCACTCCTTGTACATTATTATGTAATAATGTATAATGTACTTCATTATTATTGTATTTACTGTTGGTAATGTCTTACTGTGTGTTTAATTTACCAACTAAGCTTTCTTATTTATGTACATATGTAAAGGAAAATCAGGTTCTAAGTGGGCTCAGCAGTTGTTCCCTTATATCCACAGTTTTAGCCATCCACAGTAGATCTTGGGATGTAGCCTCATGGATACTAGGACTCTATTGTATACAAAATGCATATAGTGTAAACTGAAGACAATCTCAGAGAGCAGTGAAAGAGCCCAGTAAAGCCTCTTGGAGAAGGTGGGATCTCTTTGTAACTAAAATCCAGGTATCCAGTGTCACATCAATCCAAGGGAGTGCTGGAGAAGTGACATTCAATAGGAATGGAGAGAAAAAAGCAAACATATTTAGAAACAGTACAGGTATGAGAATAAATAGAAAGTGAACTATTCTTTTCTTTGTCTACTCCTTAGTACTAAAATAGTGTGTCTAGAATGGGCTCAACAACTTTAAAAGGTATGAAGAATTTGGAAAGGACTCAAAACAGTCACAAAACCATTAAAAACCATTGCATGGATGTTCTCCTTCCCTCCCGATGAGTTTTTTGTATTTTTGCATATATGTATTTGGGTACATGTGGAAGTTCTTTGAGGGCAAGACTGGCTCACTCTTGGTTTTGTATCCCCAGCTTCTAGCTCAGTGCCTACTACAGAGTAGCAAAGGGAGGACTGGCCTCGGAGCCAAGAAAGATTGGCATTCAAATGCTCTGCCTCTCACACATACTGGTCCCACAGGATCCTAAGCTTTCCAAGACTGAGAGTTACAAAGGAAGTGCCACGCTGCACTGGTAGGGAACTGTCCTCACCTGGGAGTTCCCAGGACCAATGAATCCCAGGTCAATAACCAGTCCTGGCCTGTTTTTTATTTTTTTTAAATCACTGAGCTGTCTACATTTTTGTTCTAGAGCACATTACTGATTTTGTAAAAAATGAACCAATGGGACAATAGGATTTAATGTGCAGGATTTCATTTAACAGTCAACTTTTTATCTCTCTCTGTGTATATACACACATTGTATATGTAGTCTCTTCCTACATACTACATATGAACACACATGAAAAGTTGACTGTATAAGTATGCACACATATATGTATATGTGTGTACATATGAAGAATTCTCTGTCTCTGTGAAAAAGAGACAGGTGATCCTAACTACAAAAGGGACATCAATTTCCAGATACAAACCTATTAATTTTAGTTTCTTAAGATGTTAAGCAACTTAAATGACAAATTAAAATCATTCCTTCTCAGCTCAGATTTCTTCCAGACGGCCATGTACTTTTTAGTCCTTTAACCCTCTCTTTCTTTCCCTTCACCTTCATCTCCTCTGCTCTCACCCTAATTAAGACCCCTCTTACCACACACCTCCTCAACAGGCTGCTAACACTTTTTTCCATGCTGTTTACACCTTATGCCAGTTGACTCTACACCTAGACTGAATGACTGAATGAATCTTATTAAAACATTTCTTTGATGATGCACTGCCCTATTGTTTATCCTTTAAAGATTGCCAACTTCCAAAAGACTGAAGTCTAGATCCCTTAGCTAGGCCTTCAGAGCCTCTCCATCCTCCTGTCTTTTCTCCTTCACAAGTCCTTCCCCATCCTTCTTTTCCTCTTTCCCCCTCTTCCCTTCTCTCCACTGTCTCTTCCTTTTCTCTCCCTCTCCCCCTTCCCCATTCCTTTCCTTTCTTTCTCCTCCCTTCTCTTCCTCACCTCTCTTCCTCCCTCTCCTTTCCTCTTCCTGATCTATTCATAATCCCACAAATATAACATACAATGTCTAGCCTCTGGCCTTTTAACTCGTGCCGTTGCCTCTCTCTGAAATGTCCTCTGTGTTCTCCTTGACTACCCTAAATTAAATCCTTCCTTCCAAGGCCAGTTTAACTAATTTCCCCAAAGTCTTCCTTTAGTACCCAAGCTCAAGAAAATCTCTCCCTCATCTGAATTCCTATAGCCTTCACTGTCTCTACTATAGCATATTTTTATAAACACAGGCCCAACTCCTAAATTAGATTATAAACTCAGAGCCTAGCATAATGCACCCCACCCCTATGCATGCGCACTTGCACGTACACACACACACACACACACACACACACACACACACACATTCAACAAATGTTTGCTGACTGACAATAGAGTGTAGCCTCAGTTATTCACTCTATATTTTCTTGGATCTCTGACTTACCTGGACTACTTGGCTTTTCAAACTAGTTTACACAAGAAATCCTTGTCACCTCCTGCCTCACTTTGGAAATATAAATTTAGTTTAATTCAACAGGTATCTATTTAAACCCCACTATATAGAGAAGGTTCCATGCTAAGTGCAGAATCTATAAAGGTGAGTAGAACACAGTCCATGCTGCCTTCTGGGAACTTATAGCCTCGTATCTGTTGCTGCTGTTGTTCAGTTGTTCAGATATGTTTGACTCTTCTTGACCCCCGGGACCATACCGTCTATGGGGTTTTCTTGGCAAAGCTACTGGCGTGGTTTTGCCATTTCTTTCTCCAGTGGATTCATCTAGTATGGGCTACAGTGTAAGGCTGCAAATAATTATTAGTAAAAATAGGAACATAATAAGTGCATTGCCTACAACTAGTACAGCATGATGGAAAGAATACTAGATACAGAGTCAAGCGATTTGGATTTCAGTCCCAGTTCTAATACTGTCGACTTGTGTAATTTTGGGCAAGTACACGTCCCTCTCCAGGCTCAGTTTTCTCATCTGAAAAATAAAGGGCTAATCTCAGGGAGGTGGGAAGGGAGGGAGGGAGAGAGGGAGACAATTTGGATCTTCTAACTTCAGAAAGCATGCGTTAAAATGTGTTATTACATGTTATTGGAAAATAAAAGCAAAGGGCTAGATGACTAGATCTCTATGGCTCCTTTAGTTCTAAACTTTTCCTAAAAATTCCCTATGAGAAAATGGAGGAGACATTGTTTCAGCAGAAGAGGGCAAAATGATATGGAAAGGCTATACCCACAAGATAGCATCCGAGGTGAGCCTTTAAGTCTACATGTTGGAGAATTTCCAGTGTGTCAATACATACAATAAAATCTCACCTCTTAAACTTTGGCTTATCTTTTCAGCTCCTCCCAAGTAAGGAAAAAGACCCTGGAAGTGTCTCTAAATCATTTTGTGTGTGTGTGTGTGTGTGTGTGTGTGTGTGTGTGTGTGTGTACACATGCAAGCATGCACAGATGTATACTTACATACCCTGTCCTTGTGGGTATATAGATACATATTTATGTGTTTGTGTATCTATACACATGTATGTGCATGTGTAAAGTCCTCATCTTATTGGTTCTGAGAAGCTGGACTACGTACAAAGCTGAGAAGTGCCCACTGTATCAGAGATGTTAGAGGAAGACGCCCGAAGCCCATCCCAGCTTTCCTTTTCTAAGTGGACAGATGTTTCTGCAGCAATCTGCCATCAATACATCTCTGCCTCCAGCCATTGACTCCATGCTAGTCGGGGATATGGCAGCTTTACCATAAGTGCATTTTCATGTATACAAATCAACAAATCAACAAAACCAGCCAATCTGTTTTGCACTAACTAGCAGATTTAGCTCATTCACAAGTGCGATTTTCCTCATTTTTAGAAGACACTTTGAGGCACAGGATGATTATTGCTGAATGTATCTTTTTTTCTTTCTTTCAATGAAGGACACAAAAGAACCAGGTTTACGGGTCTTTAGGGTGCAATTTGCTAGTGTAAATGTCCCAAGTTGCTATTCTGACCCACCATAAATATGGCATACGAAAATAAGAAATTTAACTGTGAACAAATGCAGGGTCAGCTTATCGATGTTCATACACAAAGCTAAGTATATGGGCTCTATAAATTCACAGATGAGCTAAGATTTAAAAGGAGTAGATGAGAGAGACAGACAATTGGGGAGGGAGGAGGAGACAGAGAGAAAAGAGTAAATCATACACAAAACAGCCAATAAAAAAATAAAAAAGCAGTTAATATACATGAATAATGGATGTTTGATTTAAAAGCAGTTTACTCCGATATGATGTAATTTTTGACAATCAGCCAGAGAGACTATTTTGCAAGTCCTTGCCAGAGATAAGTCATAGCACAAGGGCTGGTAGCACAGCTATGTCTGTGAACATGTGGAAAATTGACTTTCATGCCATCCCAAAGGTGACTTTCTATTGGCAAACACGAACTTCCATCTCAGGTGCACTTAGCAGCACTAACTAGCAATCTGCAAGGTTTGAAGACTTGCTTGGGGAGTCAATGACCGCATCCTTCCAGCTCCCTCCAGCAGAAGCCTCCTAACAATTCCAGCGCTTTGCTCCTTGTGTAACGCACCATCACCATCTGTCCCCTGAATGCCTCACAAAACAGGAGCCCAAACCTTTCCTGGGTTTCTTTTTCCTTGTTTAAAGTTTTGATCAGAGTGAAAGTGGCCATGAAGCCAAGCTATTTCAGAGATGGTGCGCTACCATTCAGTCCAGCCAGGCCTGGTGTAGGCAAGAACTGGGTAAGCTTCCCCACCATCACTTGCCAATGCACCTGCAACCCCTGCTGTTCCAGTCCTGGACCCTTCCTGGGCAGGCGCTGCCAATCTCTCAGGACTGTGCCAAGCTCGGGGGCTTTGTGATATGGACAGATGTCTACAAAGGGCTAGACCAAGGCAAAACTAACAACTTGTGATCTAACCTGACCTAGCTCTAAAGAAAAGAGTAAGTTGGGCTAAAAAATCTATTTGAACTCCCCCCCCCTTTATTTTCTCCACCCAATGATATAAAGTAATTTTTAAAAAACTGGCCTAGATCAAAGGGTATGACAAGGCTTATTCTACATCAATGATCTTACACATTGCATCACATGTACACACCTTATGCATGATGTGAAGGTAGGAGTACTTGACTTAGAACCAGATGGTATGGGTTCTGGGGCAGCTAGGTGTCCCAGTGGTTAGAGAGAGCCAGGCCTGAAGACGGGAAGACTTGGGTTCAAATCTGGCCTCATAACTTCTTAGCCATGTGACTGGGCAAGTCACCTAACCCCAATTGTGTAACCCTTGCCCTTCTGTCTTTAAAGTTCCTACTAAGGTAGAAAGTAAGGGTTAAAAAAAAAGATGATATGGATTCAATTTAATTCCACAATAATTCAACTAATCAAGGGGTATTGCTATGATAGTACAAACAATAATAACATCAAAGTACATTTGGAGCCTGTAAAAGGGAGACTCCTAAGACTCCTGGTAACTGACTGTCTCTGGTCTCTCTTCCTGCCCTTTTCTGAAGTCTCCCACAGCTCACAGCAGTGGAGACAGGAGCAGGTAGAGACAAGGAGAAGTCACAGTGGATGGTTTCTCTGAAGCTAAGGGAGAAGTGACTCTCCAAACAAGGCTCTGTCAACAGTGCCAAATGCTATATAGAAGTTTAAGACTATGAGGCGAGGAGAAAGATTGTTGGATTTGGCAATCAGAAATTCATTAGTGATCTCTGAAAAGGCAGATCTTAGGAGATGGGGCAGAAGTCATAGCTAGGGAGAAAGCAGGGAGTGAAGAAGTAGAGAAAATTCATATAGACCCCCCCCCAACTATTTGACAGTAGAGAAGACGAATACATTAGTAGTGGTAGGGGTATGTGGGATAATAAAAAGCCCCCTCCTGTGCTGATAGAATACTATTGTGCTGAAAGGAACAATGAACTGGAGGGATTCCATGTTAACTGGAAAGACCTCCAGGAACTGATGCAGAGTGAAAGGAGCAGAACCAGGATTACACTGTATACAGAGATGAATACACAGTGGTACAATCAAATGTAATGGACTTCTCTACTAGCACCAATGCAACGATCCAGGACATTTCTGAGGGACTTAGGAGAAAGAAGCTATCCACAACCAGAGGAAGAACTGTGGGAGCAGAAACACAGAAGAAAGGCATTTCCTTGATCACATGGTTAGATGGGGATATGATTGGGGATGCTGACTTTAAATGATCACTCTATTGCAAATATTAATAATATGGAAATAGATTCTAAACAATGATACATGTATAACCCAGTGGATTGCTCATTGGCTCTGGGAAGGTGAAGGGAGGAGAGGAGAGAAAGAACATGAATCACGTAACCATGGAAAAATATTCTAAATTAATTAAATAAAAAAAATTTAAGCTCCCTCCTAGGTTTGAGGGGAGAATGTAAATATAATGGAATGTTAATGTGTCCTAAGTAATAACAAAAAGGACAGATATGGCAAAATTAGGAATGTCTCATGAACTAAGTGACTGAAGTGAGCAGAAGAACTATTAGGTTGTTCCATGATTACAACATTGCAAACAAAAAAGCTTTGAAAGCCTTAAGGATTCTGATCAACACAACAACCAATCACATTCCAAAGGATCCATGATGAAGCAGACTACCTATCTCCCGGTAGAAGTAAAAGATTAAAGGTACAGAAACATTTTTAGACCTGGACAATGTGTGGATTTGTTTTGCATGACTATGCCATTCTGCAACAAGGAAGATTTTTTTAAAACTTGTATATGTACATGGGGTAGGATAAAAATAAAGTGATGTCAAAAAAAGGAAGAAAGTTTAGAAGAAAATAGAAGAAACAAATATGTTGAAATTATACTAAAAAAATAAGCATTATCTAATCAAAACGTGTTGTTCCACATGTAATCCTTTTTTCTGTTCAATGTATTTGGAAATGTTTACATTTTTTGGTTTTCGTAAAGTTTTAGAATAACAAAAATTTTATATATTAAAAGAAATGAAATGAGGTCTGTTTGTGTTTGTAGGCAGATGGGAAGGAGTCAGTGAAGAGAGAGACTGGAGATTCCAGGTTTTTTTTTTAAACCCTCACCTTCCATCTTGGAGTCAATACTGTGTATTGGTTCCAAGGCAGAAGAGTGGTAAGGGCTAGGCAATGGGAGTCGAGTGACTTGCCCAGGGTCACACAGATAGGAAGTATTTAAGGTCAAATTTGAACCTAAGACCTCCCGTCTCTAGGCCTGGCTCTCAATACACTGAGCCACCCAGCTGCCCCCTAATAAGTCTGAGTTTTTATAAACTCAGAGACTCGATCTTCCCATCTATACAAATGGGAAAAAAATGTACTATCTACCTCACAAGCTTGTTGTGCAGAAAAGTGCTTTGCAAACCACTGTGCACCACTGCAGAATGTCAGCTTATCATCAACACTGTTTCTAAAAGGAAGGCCAGTCTCGGGGAGGATGGCTGAGAAGTGGTTGGACGGTCGGGATGATTGTAACAACAGTGGTGATTTATAGGTTCTGACAACAGGGATAAGGACAGTGATGCAGGAGGAGAGCAGCTGTGCTTAAAGGTCCACAACAACTTCATGAAGTCAGGGCTCCCAGCAGAAGGCAGCATACAGTGAGCACGACAAAACAAGGGGCTGCTCCTCCTGGACTCTCAGGTCCCCTCCGGCTTTCCAACGGGGCATCCATGATTAGTCTCATTTGATAGATGACGAAACTGAGCCTCGGGGAGGTTGAGTGACTCGGACGTTGCCACAAACAGCGGAGAATATCCAGTGGCAACATGCACTCAGACAAGTTAAAAGTCTAATGGCACACGAATACGCACACACACTGGGAAGCCGAGCCTCCTCCAGTGATTAGACAGTTTCTGGTATGGGATCACAGCTGGGAGAGGCCACTCCTACTCGTCCCGAGGCCAGCGCCACCTGCCACCACCAGGGGGAGCCACAGACTGCCTTTTCCTACCTGAGCCTCCCTCCTGGCCGGCAGGATGTGGGCCACCATGCCCCTCCCACCTCGAACTCGGTCTCCCCTGAGTCAAGGAGCATCAGCCTGGGCCTGGCCACAACAGGAATAATCACAGGAGAAGTAGTAACAGGGTGCTGAGCTTTACAATGATCCACTCACTCAGTGGATCCTCACAACAGCCCTGTGGGAGGAAGATGCTGTTATTGCCCCCGTTTTATGGGAGAGGAAACCGAGACAGACGGTGAGGTGACTTATCCAGGATCACACCCGCTGGACTTGGCCCATCCCTGACTCCAGGGCTCTGTGCACTGTGGAGGCTCCCCTCCCACCTCCTGCCTCCCCAGCTGTGTAAGGATGTCCTGGCCTTTCCAGGGCCAAGAACGGAACCTGAAAATCCCTTTATGTAGAACGGGAGTTCTTGGGGAGCAGGGTGTGTCTCAATTTTGTACGTGTATCCTAAATCCTTAGCACAGTGCTTGACTCAGAAGAATTTGATCAATGCTTTTCTATTTTCAATTTCTCAGGAAACTGAGGGACAGAGGCATTCCTGGGAACATCCGCGAGCGCTCCCCAAGGCCGACTGGTCATAAGACAAGAATGAGAGGCGGCAGATGGACAACTCAAAGGAAGCAGACAAAGCGAAGGCTTGCAGTGTGCCCAGGAAAGACTCCCCAAAACGTACGAGTAAGGAGAGACGCAACAGAGTGAGAGGATCCCGACACATCCAGTGAAGAAGGGCTCCCCACAGCAGGAAGAACTGGTTCTTGTAGCGAATTGCATTGTCTGATTTTGCTCACTAAGACTGGCTCCTTCTACTTATTTTTTTAAAAGGTCAGAATGCAGGATCCACAGGCTTCTCCATAACTTCCAAGACTCTGACATCTTTTCATTTCTTAACCTGAAGCCTGTTTCCCAGCATATTTCCCCCTTTTCCCCTATAACCACTCAGATTAAGTCAGTATGACATGAGACAATGCTGGCTTGGAGAATCCCCGCAAGATCTTCATGGGGTTCTCTACATCCCTGCTCCCCACCTCTTTCCTGCTAGTTCCTTCCCTTTGAGATCACCTTTCATTGAGTGCAGTGAGCAGCTCCAGATCCAGAGGCAGTTAGATCTGAGTTTAAATCTGGCCTTGGACACTTAATAGCTGTGTCACCCTGGAAGTGCCACTTCATCCCGTCCTGCCTCAGTTTCATTATCTGTAAAATGGGGGTCATAATGCCACCTAGCCTCCCAAGGCTATCAGGAAGATTAAAGGAGATAATAACTGGAAAGGGCAGTGCACAGTGCCTGTAAGTGCTACATAAATGCTGCTATTATTATTAGATGTGAGCTCCTAGAGAAAAAGGCGTTTTTGCCTCTTTCTATCCTCAGCACTTAGCACAGTGCCTACACATACCGGGCACTAAATAAATGCTGGTTGATTGAATGACAAGAGGTGTTTGCCCATAAGCCAAGTTATCTTCATGTCCTGTAGGAGCAATGCAAAGGGAGAGGTTCCCCTGCACTTGGGCCAATAGCAGTCTCTCCAATGCCTTTATTTTGCCTCCTCAGGGTGTTTCTGGGTCATGCTTCCCTGATGCTGCACGTTCTTTGGGTTTTTTGGTCTTGTTTACAGTGATGACAACAGTACAAAAGTGCTTCAGTTCTGTCAGCATTAACAGCAACTGGACAACCACATCACACACAAAATAGCAGCAATTACATCAGTGGTACAATTATGACCTTCACGCTCCTTTTACAAAAGGGAGGCTGAGCCTCATCACAATCCCGTATTATCCTCATTTTAATGGAGTAATGGGAATTGGACTTTACTGATCCAGAAAACTCTCAGATAGGGCTCCTCTGAAATTTGAGAGCTTCTGTCTTCTAGAGCAGAGCCAATCTCAACCAGATTAAAATGTCATTGAGAAATGTTTAACAAAATAAATAAAAATACAGCACAGCATAGAAAATGTTAGTTTTTCTTCTCCCCATTCTCTTTCTCGCATCCACTGGCCTAGAGAAGAGGCATAAGGTGGAAGCCTCTAAACCATCCCCCCAAGGGTGATTAGAGGCACAATGCCAAGACATTTCTGAGGTAGGATTTGAACTCAGGTCTTCCTGGGTTCTACCTGGTCATGTTGTCTCTCATCTTCATTTCATAGATGGAGACTTAGCCGCCTGTCTAGTCACAGAGCTATTTCCATAAAAACACAAAGTCTTCTGACTCCAAATCTTGTTTTAACCTTATAGCTTTCAAGAAAGATCCAGCTCTGCTTCTTTTTTGTTAATCACAAGCCAAACAGATTTGCAGGAGAGACTTCCCTTTCTTAGCCTCCCATGGACGGAGGAGAGGCTACTTGACCAATATTCACTCCAATGATCACCTATCATTTCGATGCAAAACCCACACCTTCAAATAAGACAGAAGAACTCCACTACACAAATGAGAATTCTTACAAGTTCTGACTGGCTCTCCCATGAGCACCTGCTCATTTTGAACAAACAACATGAAAGAGATGCAAATTTCACATAAATGATTGGGAAACCATTAGAGAAATTAGATCCTAAATAAAGTCTTATGGCTCAATCCAAGAGCCAAAATGGATTAAGAAGGTTGATGCGTACTATAAATCAATGTAATTGCCTTATAAACCTGGTTAGAGCCTGAAAAATATCAGTGTCAATGACATAAAAGATAAAAATGGCTATTGTTATTAGTGCATGCCAGTCAAAAGCCAATCTTGTGGGAAATCAATGTAGAGTATGGGGCTAGGTGATGAGGTCATCCTAACCCTAGAAAGCCATAAGAGTGAGAGGACCAGTGGCAAAATTTAAGGTAGCAGCTCCCCATGCCCTTGGGCTGGCTTTGCACCACTGAATGTCTAATTCAGCAAATATTTACTAAAGATCTCCTATGCGAAAGGCATTGTCCTTCCAGAGATCTATATGGAAATCAACTTAGTGCATTAGTTCCCCCCTAAGTCTAAGTAGATCTGCTCTATCTGTATTACTCTAACTATACTCTAAAGAATATTTCTGGGAGTCCTGAAGATAGCTGTCACTGCACATAGAAGACCAATATCAAATACATAAAAATGCAACCATCTATTTTATTCTTTTGTATTCAGTCTAACTGTACAAGTCTGTTTACAAAATAGAGATCAAAAACAGAGAGGTAGTTATGGCCACAAAAAGTGACATCGAAGCGTTATTTACAAATAGTCTGCTAAGATGGTGGGTGATGGAGCTCCATGCTGAAAATGTCACCACAAGGCACAATGCCCAAGCCCAGAGAAATCCTACCATCAATCTCATAGTAAACCTTTCCCCACACACCCTCTCTATACGATCACAGCACAATCCCGGGAGGTCTAGAGGCCCTACTAAGCCATATTAGTTTCTATGGAAAGCACAACAATGCCAGGAAATACTGATGGACATGCCAGGTATTTCACCATAGAGAAAAAAAAATCTTTTTAATTTCAACTAACATAGAAGGAAGACTTAGCAGTTACTCAGTTACCAATGTCTTACAACTCATATGATGAAAAAAGAAAGGGCTGCCTGTATATTCTGTTATGGATACAAAAAAAGCATGATCAAATTCAGGAGCTATGATAAATTTCTGATTTCAAAGGCTCTCCCAGACAGATATTTCAGCTTATGACCGGGGTAAGCAACCAATCCAAAGTCTCTTCACGTACATATGTGGAGAATAATTATCATAATAGACATTAGTAATTAATTTCCAGTGTGATGTCAGCTAAGGAAGCAGTGCCAAGCAAGCGTCCTTGTCAAACACATTCCAGCCGTCTGGATTACTTCACTCACATCTCCCTGATTAGGATGTGCGCTGATGTGCTGCCTAATACAATCTGCCAGTGAATGCCCAATACTTCAGAACGAAATTAGGAAATATGTCCAAATCCAAAGAATGATGCTAAGAGCTCTAAATGGATTTCTCTTTTCCTTTATGAGCATGAGCACCATCACCAACAGAAAGCTCTTGACTGACTGAGGCAATTCTATCTTCTAACCTCCCACCTCCGAGAACAAAATTAGATTAGAGCGACAAAAGAATTAATAAAGATAATACGGCATCATAAATACAGCCACTGCTGGAAGTATTTATGAGGGATTCAATGTCTCTAAGGTGTACAAATAAATTTGAAGGCGGCATTTGGGGCAAAAATGGATTTTAAGCCTCTTTCAACTCCACATTATTATGAAGCTTTCAGGTTAAAAACAACTGGTATTGTCTTCCTAAGTCTTTTGAAATTAAGTAACAGACTAGCAGCTACTGCTTTTAAGATGTGCCTCTGTGTCACCAGGGCCTGAAAACCCAAGAAGATCGAGTAAAAGAACAGGAGTCAGGCTCCATCTAGATTAAAAGTCATTTTAACAGAATCTCTCCCTCCACATCCTGTCTCCTAGAAGGACTCTGAGGCCTGATGGATCACATGAGAAGATTTCTTTTGGAAAAAAACACTAAACCTTTCACAGAGAGGGGAAACTTCAGGGGAAATAATCACTTAGCTATACAAAATTTCCAACTAAATCAGTCAATACAATCCTAGCAAAGAATGGAAAAATGGTTTAAATGTAAAGAAGACTTATTTTAAAACTATAATTTAGTCATTTAAATAGGCATTATAGGTGGGACTCTAAAGCAATCAATATGGTTACTATTTCAGATGTACATCTGAGCAGTCTGTCGCTGACACTGGAAATGCTCACCTATCCCCATCCCCCTCTGCCTTTTAGACTCTTTCTTCTAGAATCAGCTTGGGTACCACCTCCTCTGAGAAACTTTCTCTGATACACTCTCATCCCCAGCCCCCTCTCTACACTCCTCAAGTTAGATCCCTTTGCCCAGATCACCTCTTTGCCCCAATAACACCCTACCCTGTACTATACTTACCTATGATCTGGTTTATCACTTCTGGTAGAATGTGAACTCATTAAGGACAATAACTACCTCTCCTTAAAAAAAAAAAACTTAACATTTGTAATCCAGAGCCCAGAGGCATCTTTTAAACACAATTGGTGCTTAATAAATGCTTTCTGAATGAACAAATGAATTTACTTTGGCTGCCATTTCTATGGTCTCATCTCATACTGACATCTCACTTGCCACAGCTGCTGGACTTCATCCTTCACCTCCAACCTGGAACTCCAGCTCCTGCCCTCCTGATTGGTGAGAGTTCACCACATCCATTCCAGCCCCAGACTTGCATTTTCCTGCCACTTTGTCCCCCCACCTTCCACATACCCATCTCTCCTTCCACTTTTAGCTCTGGCAACAGAAATCAAACTACTCTGGCCGTCCCTGGAAAGAGCACATCACTCACTGCCCATGCCTCAGTGACCTCTTCTTGGACTTCCCAAACCAAAACATCCCTCTTCCCAGGTCTTCAGAATCCTAAATTGGTTGTCCTCCACTATTAGAAGGTAAGCTTCTGGAAGGCAGAGACTATCTTCCTTTTTGTATTTGTATTCCTAGTGTTTTATGGACTCTCTCAATCATCTCTCTGCCCAGGGACAGGGGTCTAAACCAGACTAATTCTTGACAGGTCTTCCACCTTTATTGTAAGGTCTCTTAGCAGAATCTTCCCCTCTCTACACTTTGGTCCAGACCTATGATTTCACTGCTGTCTGGCTTAGAAACACTTCCCACAGCTGACCTCGATGGCATATTCCATGGTCTACAAGATTGTTTTCCCTACATTCTCACCCCATCCCTTTAAGGAAGGTGTCTTAAGGAGACAGTTTCAAAAAAAGTGAAATGACTTGCTCACAATCATATCCAATCCAAAATGCCGGAGGCAGAACTAGAACCTGGGCTTCCACCAATGCCAAAGTGACCTGGAGGCCTGGGGAGGTCACTGAGTGTGGCCAGAGACAGGATATAAGCCTCAGGCTTCCTTGGAGCAAGGCTGGCTCTCCATCTCATCTGCTGCTCTCATGTCAGGTAGAGGGGTTTCAGGGGCAGCTGTGTTCAGCTGTTACTCCAAATGCCCTGGTTCAGAAGGTAGGAGCATCAGCAGGAAGAGGGCACACATGGCAGTTGCCTAGTGTTTGGTGAATTGAAAGGAAAGCAAAAAGCTGGTCAAAGGCAAATCCTGCTGTTCTACCCACCCCCCATAACTTAGCCCTTCTATGCTTCCTCTCCTGATTCCTGGTAAAAGAGGAAAGGAATGGGCAGAGAACTGTGCCAGCTTTCTTTCTTATCCTTACCACTGAGGCTACAGAAGTAAATGATATCTGATTTCTGTGTGTGATTGATTTCAACATATGAGAAATTACTTTCAGTGTAGTACATAAAAGAAAATCCCTTTTAGTCATTCCTTTACCTTGGAAAAATGAAGTGAGAAGAGGATTTGGCTAGCTAGTGGGTATCTAGTTCAAATCGTTAAGTCATGTTTCCCTAACATTTCAACAACTTGGAAAGTGTAAAAGACAGGCTGAAATTAGATTTTTATGTCTAGATTTCCCTTATCAACCCTAGTCCTGTTCCCATTTGTCACAGATAATCAGGAGTGAACTGGAGATAAAGTCAGGCTTCATACTCCTGAGCCTTCAGCTGAGTCCTTGAAGATGGTGCCAAAGGCACAGAAGCTAATGATCTAATATTTGGTCTCACACAAGGTGTAATAAACACAAACAAACTCTAATTAAAAAAAAGATTTTGAATATACACTCAGTTATACAGATCTAAATATCCAAAACAAAATATTTACTAGCATTTGGGCAATTTTGCTCAACTTTCAAAATTCCACTGGGCTGTCGCTCCATTCAGATAGAGCAAGAATTGGTTCTTCATCTTTTTGTGTGTTCCTAGAAGCTGGTGGAGCTTAGCAACACTTCTCAGAATCCTGTGTGCTACCACATTCATAATTGAAGAAAGAGTTGCACTGTAGTAACTGGTGAAAATAAAGATGTGATTTTTTTTGGTTGTACAAAGTCATAGGCCCCCCCACCCCCCTGCAGTCCCTTAGGTTTGTGGACCCTGACTTAAAGCAAACAAATATATCAACAAAATGTTTTGTGTTTGCTTTTGTATTTATAACAGTCATTAACAGGTTTTCAGATGTCAGCTACTGGAACCAAAACAAAAAGCCTCTAGATAAATGAATACAACTATCCATTTTCGTCAGACTATTCAACACCTCCTTACTGTGTAAATACTTGGCCTAGGCTACAATTCTTAATTTTTTAAAAAATTGCTAGTTGAGAGAGGAAACAGAGCATCTGATGGAAGATGGCCTTAGGAGGGAAATATTCATGGAGCTAAAGTACTAATCTGTTGCTTGGCTTGAAAGAAGACTCAGAATAAGATGCTTCATTGGGGCAGATGTTTTCAAGGCTAGTTGGTGTATCTATAAACCCCTCCATACTTAAGAAATGCTCCCATATACCTTTGTAGGGAATTCTCTCCTCTAACTGGTTCCTCATTGAAGATGGTGCCAAAGGCACAGAAGCTAATGATCTAATATTTGGTCTCACACAAGGTGTAATAAACACAAACAAACTCTAATTAAAAAAAAGATTTTGAATATACACTCAGTTATACAGATCTAAATATCCAAAACAAAATATTTACTAGCATTTGGGCAATTTTGCTCAACTTTCAAAATTCCACTGGGCTGTCGCTCCATTCAGATAGAGCAAGAATTGGTTCTTTAAACAAATTATTTATCTCCTGCACTTACATCACTACAAGAATAAATCCATCCAAATAAGTCGATGGGAAATAGATGTGAACTAGAGGACACATAAATGAAGATTTTAAACTGCGATGAAAAATGTTCTGAAAGTACAAAGGATGAAAGAATGCAGAGTAATATTCTTCCTACCTCTCCCTAGGCTAGCAGACCAAAGATGAGTCTAATGTGTCTTTCCAAGGGATAAGAAAGTACTTCCTCTTTAAGTGTACAGAACAAAATTTATGCCCTCAGTGACTTCTCAGCCAAGCCATGATTTAACAAAAAAGAATGACCATGTTACAAAAACCACATCCTCAGAGAGAGTGTAAAAATGGCCAGGAAATAGAGTCCTATGACTTCAACAGCTAATGATAAAAGGAACAGAATTTTCCAGGTCACCAAATATTCAAGCCCCTGCAGGAAGAAGGCCAGAAAGACTTCTCAGCTTTGTGCAGAGACTCAGGGCCAGTGCCCACAGCACAAGCACCCAGACTCTAAATCCAACCCTCTTTGCACCAAACCATGTCAGCTCTCCAAAGAAAAGTTTGAAGTAGGAGTCAGCACATTCCCTTTCAAGGGAAAGGATATGGGAGCTCATTTAGCCCCACTCCTCCATTTTAAAGACCAATAAACTGTGTCCCTGGGAGATGTATTCATTTGGATTCATACCAGGTCCTCTGACTTCAAATGCAGCCCTCTTTCTGCTATATCCTAATCTGTATCTGAAGAAACGGCAGAGTCTGTGAAAAGTTAAGTGGCCTGTCCCAGGTCACCCAGCTAGCAAGTGTCAGAGCTGGGCCTTAAGCAGTGCCACTGTGCTCCCAAGGCCACTGGTCTCTCCAATGTATTACACTGATGATATAGCAAGAATCATAATCACCAGAAATCAATTAGATCTGATATTCTCCAAGAAGTGGACATGAGCACATAACAGATTAGATACGAAGGTAATCTGCAAGGGACTGGAGACATCAAAAAAGCTACCTCAAAGGAATTTCCTTCATTTAGCTGTTATGAGAAACTCATTCTTCCATTTGTGGTAATTCTGGTTTTCAATGCAACAATCAAACTAAGTACATTTTTTTGAGAAACTGGCACTGCACAGTTATAAACAAAATCATTAATTTTGTTGTTCTACAAAATGTTGGGGGAAAATCAATATTATCAACAGGGTGGCTATCACATTTCTGTTGTTGTTCAGTTGTTTTTCTGTCATGTCTGACTACATGACCCCATTTGGGGTTTTCTTGGTAAAGATACTGGAGTGGTTTATTTCCTTCTCCAGCTCATTTTATAGAACTGAGGCAAATGGGATTAAGCGATTTGCTCAGGGTCACACAGCTAATAAGTGTCAGAAGCTGGCTTTGATTCTAAACACAGTGCTCTATCCACTGCACCACCTCACATTTCATTGACTTGCAAAAACCTATTTGCCAGAGGTATGGAAAGAAGAAAGATAAAATTATTTCCAGAAGAAAATTCCAGCCATATTCAAGTTGATCCCAAGAGCAGCAACTTTTAGTTATGAGTAGGTGGGCAAAAATACCTCCTTCCACAGGAGGATGGAGGGAAGGGAGGGCCTGGCACTCTGAATTCTATAGTTCAGAGATTTGTTTTAGAATAAGCAGAGATCATTACCTTCCCAAGAATCATAAAAACATTTTAGATAGGAGAATTCCATAAGTCACAGTATCATAGATTTAGTGTTGGAAGGGACCTTAGGAATCATGTTGTCCAACCGTCTCATTTTAAGAAGCTGGAAAGTAAGGGCCAGAGAGAAGTGGCAAACCCAAAGTCATACCGAGTGATGATGGAACAGGTATTCTGGCTCTCAATTCCCTGTTCTTTCCACTGGAAGATGCTAACACTTCTCCCATTCTATATGTGGACTTGAAATACTGAATCCACAACAGTAAGACTTTGGACCAATGGTATGGCTGGTTGAGATTATTTTAGCTCCCCCTCCATCATCTGACATATTGGCTGCCTCTCCAAACTTTGTAGCACCTGCAGACTACTAAATAAGTGTGACATCCACATCAACAGCCAAGTCAATGACAAAAAGGTTAAACAGCACATATGAGGTGCATCCCTCGCAGGCAACAGTGACTCAGGGATGACTAATTTGAGTCTGGTCAATTAACCAGTTTTAAACACACTCCAATCTATTACCATTTTGCCCATGTCTCTATCCATAAAAATAATAAAAGGGCATCATGAAGAAATCTAGGTAAGGGGCAGCTAGCTTGCTCAGAGGTTATAGATCCAGGCCTGAGATAGGAGGCCCTGGGTTCAAATATAGGCTCTGACACTTCCTGGCTATGTGACCCTGGACAAGTCACTTAACCTCCACTGACTAGCCCTTATTGATCTTCTGCCTTGGAACTAATACTTAGGATCAATTCTAAGACAGAAGGCAAGGGTTTTGCTTTGTTTTTTAAATCTAGGTAAGTCATAGCATCCCCCTTACCTATCACAACAGCAAATCTTTCAAAAAAGGAAAAGTGGTTAGTTTTACAAGAGTTTTTCTCAACATCCACTAACAATCCCTTGAATTTTGTCAAATCTCTGGTTGGCAGGATCTACTCTTTTTCCTTTTTTAGAATTAAGAGACATTTGACCTTTTCTAGTCTTGAGACATCACTCCCACTTTCCATGATTGTTCCAACATCACAGGCATCATCTTAATAATCACTTCAGTCTGTTCTCTCAGCACCTTGGGGGACCTGGGTCTATCTGAATATACCAAGGGAAGCAAGATGCATTCTTATTATCATCTTACATTTCTTGAGATTCAGTTCCCTTTAGCCATATTGATTCTCTCCTTCCCAGTCCAAATACCATTCTTTTAAGCAGATAAAGAAGAAACAAAGTAGGAAATGAGAAAATCCATTTACTCTGTTTTCATATTCAATTCACATATCCTGAGCAGCAACTCTGGTGTCTTTTTCATCCTTCTCTTTTTCTTTTATCTTTAATCTCTTTTTCCAAATATAACTCAGAAAAAAGCAAGCTTTCTGGTTTGACTTTCCCTTCCAATTTCCTTTCCTGAAAACCAAGGGCTAATATATGAAGATTGAAAAAAGTCAGGAACCCCTAATCTAGTCCAATTCCCCTCTATTTACAGTGCAAGAAGTTGAGGACAGAAAGGCTAAATGACTCACTCAACATTACACAGGCTGAAGCTAAAAAACACTGGGTCTTTTATCTGAAATCTAGTGCTTGTCCTATTACACTCCGCTACTACTATTTAAGTATTTTCTTTCTATTGTCAGGATAGCAGAATATTGAGTAGTGAAAAGATTTTATTAACATGCTAAGCTACTTATCCCAGTGGCCGCTTGGCTGACTGATACCATAGAGAACTCTCATATAGTACAGAAAGTGGAAGTGAAAGTTTCTGAGGTCTCTTCTGAATCTAAGATTTTTTGAATTTCAAAAATCCCAACTCACTCCTGGCCTAAATGTTATTAGAATGATTCCATTTTTTCATTAGCTCTGGAAAGAACATCAAGTTCTAGTTCTGTACCTTGTTTCCTTCATTCATCCATCCTAAGCTTTTTACGCCAAAGGCTGCCTCCTTTGAAGAAACATCCAGACAAGTGACAGGTTGGCCATATACAGAATGAAGAACACGGCTTGGGTTCTCTGCTTTTAGAAGGTAAACAACATCTTCGGCAGCTACAACTGCCACAGGATATCTTCCAGCATCTGGAATCAGATGAAGAAAGTTGACCTATTAAGAGAGAAGTTTTGAAAATCTTTAATAGCTCTTTAATGACTCTTAACATTAGAATTTAAAAGTTCAGCCAGGTCCATATTTGCAAAAATGGCATTTGAACATGGAAGCAAAACCCAGACAATAGTGGCTAAAAGCTTCCAAACCATCTCTTTGATTTGTTCCATGTTCCATGTGGTACTTTGATTCTTATATAGATTTTATCCTCAGAGGATAGAAAATGAATAACCTTCATCTTCATATCAATGATCACATTTATAATATTAAACCATCTCTCTGCCATCATGGATTTAAATTTTATAACTCCACATTCTTTCCTTTAACTTCTAATCTATATGAGCATCTGGGTAGTATTAAGGTAAAGAGGTTGTTTTCCTCTTTTATAGGTAGGAGTTATTCACACACTTCTATTTTTGAGCCTACATAATTGGAAAATAACTATTTCTCCATTTTTCTCTAGTGTGAAGTTTTAACTATATAGAGTGGCTGTAGCAAAAAAAATTTGAATATAAACCACTCTGTATTCTTATAAAAGAATAAACAGTATAAATGGCATGATCCTGACAAAAGGTCAAGAGTTCAAAAGCCTGAATTCTTAAGGCCATCCAAGAAATCCTGAGGGATGGCAAACCCTGGTGACCTTGTTGATCCTCAATCCCAACAGTGTGAATGGCACCCTAATACTCCAAGTTGTGAAACTAATGCAAACAATGTGCTTT
The DNA here is from genome assembly GCF_027887165.1 of Monodelphis domestica. Taxonomy (NCBI): domain Eukaryota; kingdom Metazoa; phylum Chordata; class Mammalia; order Didelphimorphia; family Didelphidae; genus Monodelphis; species Monodelphis domestica. The sequence goes on from NC_077229.1 coordinate 34,778,008, forward strand.
CTGGGCTAGCATTACAAACCCTGAAATGTTTCCATGCCTACCTAACACCACACCTATCTGGAAAAACAAAATGGCACAGCATGATGATGGAGGGAATGCAGAAAGTACAGTATTTGGGTGATCTCTCCCCTTCTCTCTCTCCTACAATAGAAATAAAATGTATTTTAAAAGCTTTCTTACAATGGAGATGCTTGTTTTCTTTTCCTTGTTAGAGTCTAGCTTTGTTCCTTCCACAAAACTACTCTTTCTATGACAGAATTAAGACAAGAGAACCGCTTGGCTCTCTGTTAGCAATTTAAATTTGTTGAAATCCTAAAGTGTGTCCAAATCATCAATGGTCTAATTGTAAAATTTGCGGTGACTAGCTGCAACTCCTTCAGACAGCACAAGAATATAATTTGATTTAGAGTTAATATCTTAGGAGCCTACAGTGACCACATTTTTCCATGATGAGTCTTAGTATTTTTTTTTAATCGAAAACTGAGGCTATACCTTTTGGTAGCTAGAAACAACTAGATCTCCATTTTCATCCTGAAACCAACCAAGGTAGACTTCCAACAACTTTGAGAACAGCTTCATAGGCAGTTACCACTGGGGCACAGGTTTGGGGTAAGAAATATGTGTGTGATCCAGTCACCAAGACTTAAAGATACACAACCCTAACAAGATCTCTGCCAGGATGGAAGGAGATGGGAATCAGGCAATCATTCCAAACCTGATCAATGAATCATAACTTCATTTTTTATTTTTCTGCTCACTCTTTATAATGCCAAAATCAAGTAGTTTCTATTAGACTCAAATTCATCACAAAGAATTTCAAGCCATATCTAATTATTCTTTCACATCTCCCAATACTCTTCAACCATAATAATGTATAGATTCTTTTAGAAACTGGAAGAAAATCTAGATTCTGAAAAAGTATGAAATAAGCCACAATCTAAAGAAAATACAGCTTCAGATGTGGCATCCTGTGGCAACCAATTAGCCAATTAACACTAACTTAGATCTGTGTTCACTCAAGAGTTACTCCTAATTTCACGTGAGAAAATCTTGGGATGAAGAACGCCAATTTTCAGTCTAGTTTTGACCAAAAAATTTAATTAAAGGGTGGGAGGGAGACCTCCCTCACCATATGGACTTGAATGACACTATAACACTCATTTTCACTTGAGTTTGGGGCCAGAAATTGATCTCAGATTTCTATGAGTAAGGGGCTAGTCCATTAGGGCACAGAGAGCACCAAGGCTTTCAATGGCTATGATAACTCCTAATATGTTCAACATTTTCCTCCAGCTTGGAAGGCCTCTTCTGGAGCCAATTCTAACTACCAATTATTAGGGCAGAGGAGAAGGTAACTGAACTAAGAACTCACCGACTTCTGAACTTCAAAATGAGCCACTGTTTCCCAATATCCCTTCTCATTGGGACATTCCACTCTGACCTCAAGGCCAGATGCTGTAGCAATTGTGGCACCTTCTAGGCTGAGTGCCAATGCCTGTATTCTTAGGTTGTGCTGGTAGCAATGGACAGGATCACGACCAATCATCAGACTCCAAACATTAACAGTTCCTAAGCAGAAAGAGACAATACAAGCAATACAATTAAGAGCATTAAATTATTCAGAAGACTGAGATATTTTCTTTGGTAACAAAGAACTGGAAAATAAGGTAGAATCCCATTGACCAAAAAATTGCTAAAAAGTTGTGGCACATCAATCAATGAATTAACATTTACTAAGCACCTACTACGTCTCAGGGATTGTGCTAAGTGCATGAACGAATTGGGATATTTCTGTATTTTAACAATGAATGAAAACGATTTAGAGAAGCATAAGAAGATCTATATGAACTGATACCAAACGAAGTAACTTGAACCAAGAAAACAATATACACAATGTCTACCACAATATAAATGGAAAGAATAGCATGAATAATAACAAAATGAAAAATGATTCTATGTATTATAGTGATAAAGTTTAGATGACAAAATACCCTCCCTTTTCTTTACAGAAGTGACAGAAGTAAAGGTGTAGGAAAACGGATATACTATCATGCTTGAATGACATGTTGATTGGTTTTACTAACCCATTTTATTCCCTTCTTTTTGTTTTTTATTCTTTGCTACAAGCAATGGCTCTCTAGATGAGAGAAGGGGACAGATTTGAACATCAAGGTGATGAAGAAACAAAAGAAACAGAGATAAGAAAAACAAGGATCCACAAATTGGGTTGATTTCTGTGTAACTGAAATACAAGCAATGTAGGGATATAAAGAAACAATCATTGCCCTCAAGGAGCTTCCATTTTACAAAAGGGATAACATGGACACATAAAAATGAGTAAAGTAAAAAAATATATACTTAACAAACTCAATAGTATGGATACCCCCTTTAATAATGAAAGTTATAACCTATCCACCACTCCTCATCCTATGTAATTCTTGTCCATCCTTGGCATCCTCTGCCATGCCAGCACTGCCAAGGTGAATACAAACTGATGTCAACAGCTGCAGCAGCCAAAAACATCATCATATGAGAGCCAACGCTCTGATGATGAACAGCTCCACACTTAGCTAAGCTGGTTCTCAGAAAAAGGCACAGACCATTGCTAGGACCGCAAGTGAGATGGACAAGCTTGACAGAGTCTGCTGAGCCTGCCCCTGTGGACACAGCCTGTGAGAACCCAGAGTCAACTCATACCATGATAAGACATCAAAGTCAGACACGCTTGGAAGCATTCCCTGATTGATTTAAGAAAACAAAAGTACTGAATAGTTATTTTCATCCAAAGCTGACCCCAGTGATCTCTGAATTGTCCAATCTGATGATCTCCCTTTTCTCAGACTTCATCGTTCCGGATCTCTGAGGCACTTAGCAAGCAGACCCTCCTCAGTACGATCTTCTCTCTGGGTTTCTGTGGCACTGCTCATTTGGTTCTCCTAACTGTCTGACCGCTCCTCCGGTCTTCTTTACTGGTTCTTCATGCACATACCATGGTTCCTAATTATGGACATAGTCCCAAACTTCTGCCCTAGGCATTACTCTCTTTACCCTTTAATGATCTTAGGGTCTCCCCTTGATAGTGTATTGGGGGAGAAGGGTGTCCCTCTGTAAGTTCCACCTACCCAGGGACTCTTACTTTTGTCTTTGTAGTTCCAGAGTCTGGCACAATGGTCTGGAACACAGCAGATGCTTCCTATCTAATCAATGCTTGTTGCTTGACTGACAGCTTACTTTTACACATCTCTGTCCACATTTACTAAACTGCTTCAATGTCAAAGTAACTGTGACCATTTTCTATAAAGGCACATCTCAATAGGATCCACATGTTTTTAAGATCCAGGTGCTGACTCCTTTAAAATGCAAAATGATGTGATAGTCTAGACCAGGGAGTTGAACTTAAAGAAAAAGGCAGGGTTACCAATCCACACATGAGGACCCTCCATACTGATTTAGAAACCCATATATTAACATTATTTAGGTCTTAAAGCATTTTTATTTATTTTGTTAAATATTTCCCAATCATATTTTAATCTGGTGCAGGCTGTACTGAGGATAGCACCACCACTGAGCCACTTAAATTTGATATTTCTGATCTAAATATGCCAATGAAATGGATTTTTTTCCTACTTGTAACACTGTAGGCTGCTGAATGAACTTGAAAGGTTCTTGAAAGCAAGGAATATTTCATTTTTCTCTTCATATCCCCCTATGCCAGTGGTGTTTGTATGTATGTATGTATGTATATACAAGTGTTTATATATAAATATACATGTGTGTGCACATATATTCATATAGATATAGATAGTAGATACCCAATAAATGCTCCTTTATGCTACAGGATCCAGTGAGGACTTAAGCCTTGCTGACCTACAGTTAACTTCCTGGTTCCAAATACAGTAGGGCCCCTTCATTTGTGACTTCAGTTATTTGATGCCCACCCAACGGGCCAGAAATCTTCCCAGGAGGCACCAGAAGTCCATCTGGGGTAGTGTCTGTCTCTGGTATTGATCTCTTCTGCTTCCACTTTCTTATTTTAAGGGTTTTTTTTGGGGGGTGGAGGGGAGGCCACAGAGTGCCGCATCAAGGGTAGAAGAAGGGAAAGAAAACCCATGCATATAGGAGGTCAGCAGGTATTTGCTTATATCTGCAGTTTCAGCATTTTCAGAAAGTATCCCGCCTGGATACAGGGGCCCTTATTGCATTCCCCACCCTCTGCCCCTTCTCTATAGAGTAAATATCAGGAGTAAATTTAGCTGGTTCAATTCGAATAGGAACCCTATTGATCACAGCTTTCATGACTTCTTTGAATATGGTGCGTGCTGGTGTCACAAACAAGCAGTCACCTTGGTCTGATGCAGATAGCTGTGAATGTTCCACTACCCAGTGAGGACCCAAATGAAGAAGGCCCCTGGCTCCTCAGGCATGGGAGCACACTTAGCCCTCTGGGCCTCAACAGGTCTCTCTTCTGTACTGCTCCCACTCACTGATACTACATATACACAATCCACTTACCGTCATGCAAAGGCAAATGGATCCACATTACTCCAGTCTTCTTCGGCACTCTGGTCAAGGTGCCAGTGAAATCAAAGTCATATAATTTAGCCTTTTCCCTAGGATTCCAGAAGGCTGTCGAGGGGCTCTCTCCCTCACTACCAAGGCAGCACCTGCTCCTTCATCTACCTTAGCACTCTGAAGTGGCCCATTTTATGATGCTAAAGTCCAGGGTCCCATTTCTTTTGCTTGGAACCACTCTAAGGACCCTAGGCTTTTATTTATTTATTTAACACTTACTTCTCTCTTAGAATCATTACAAAGTATTGGTTCCCTGAGAGAGGAATGGCAAAGGCTAGACAACGGGGGTTTATGTGTCCAGGGTCACACAACAAGGAAATGTCTGAGGCCACATTTGAACCAAAGACCTCCCATTCTCAGGCCTGGCTCCCTATCTACTAAGCCAGCTTATTGGCCCTTCAAAGCTTTTACTTTTCACAATTTTCTAAACCTTCTCATCACTGAATCCCCTCTGTGCTTCTCGAACCTTAAAGAGCCCTTGAGTCAGCTGGCCCCTTGTGTTCCAAATCTACTGCCCTCAAACTCTAGTGATTTTCCCCTTTCTTTTGCCAACATCACCACATCTTGATTTCCAGCACCCAGTCAATCAACAATATTTATTAAGTATGTTCTCTAATTCAGGCACCATGCTAAGTGCTGGGAATGCAAAGAAAGGTAAAAGTAGTCCCTGCCCAAGGGGATCCCACTCTAATGGAGAAATGACATGAAAGCAGCTATGTATAAACAAAATGCACACAGGGTAGCTTGGAAGTGGGGGCAGGGGCGGGGAAGGGAGGCCATTAAAGGCCCCATACAGGTGGGATTTGAGGTCAATTTTAAAGAAGCTGGGGAAGCCAGGAGGTGGAAGGGAGGAGGGAGAGCATTTCACCACTGGGAAGAGCCAGTGAAAAGGTTCAGAGTCTGGAGATGAAGAATCCTGTGAGAAAAGAGCAAGAAGCTTGGTGTCACTGGATCACAGTATATAGAAGATGACAAAGCCTAAGAGCAGGAAGGCTCGTGAAGGGCTTCTAAAGTCAAAGAAGAGAGGCTCTATTGGATCTTGGAGGCAAGAGGGGGCCAGTGGAGTGGACTGAGCAGAACAGCGGGTGCTTCAGAAAGACTCCTCCAGCAGGTGAGTGGAGGATGAGAATGGGTCGGAGTGAGGTCACTGAGCTAGTCCAGGGGTAGGTCCTCACCAGGGAGTGGCCACATGATCTGGGAGGAGGGGCATCTACAAAAAATGTTGTGAAGGCAGAAACAAGAGAACAACCAGACTGAAAATGTGAGGTGAGTGTAAGTGGAGAATGGAGAATGACACTAAGATAGCCAGCCCTGGGGCCAGGGAGGATATGGGAGGAAAAGTGGAATAGGAAGAGTGTGGGAGAGAGCAAGTTCTTTTAAACAAGTTGAGCTTGAGATGTCTAACAGGCAGTTAGAGATGTGAGACAGGAGGGGAGGAGAGAAGAAGGACTAGATAAATGGGTGGAAGAATCATCAGCATGGAAACCCCATGATAACTGACCCCATGAGAGTGAGCTGCTGAGATCACCAAGTTAAACAGGAGAGAGACAGAGGCAGGGGGGAGGGAGGGAGGGAGGGAGGGAGGGGGAGGGGGGAGAGAGAGAGAGAGACAGAGAGAGAGAGAGAGACAGAGAGAGAGAGAGACAGAGAGAGGAGAGAGACAGAGAGAGGGAGAGAGAGAGAGGGAGAGAGACAGAGAGAGATAGAGAGAGACAGAGACAGAGAAAGGAGTGAGACAGAGAGAGGGAGAGAGAGAGAGAGGGAGAGAGAGGGAGGGAGAGGAGAGAGAGAGGGAGAGGAAGAGAGAGAGGGAGAGGGAGAGAGAGAGAGAGAGAGAGAGAGAGAGGGAGAGAGAGAGGGAGGGAGAGAGAGAGAGAGAGGGAGGGAGAGAGAGAGAGAGAGAGAGAGAGAGAGGGAGGGAGAGAGAGAGAGAGAGACAGAGACAGAGAGAGAGAGAGAGAGAGAGAGAGAGAGAGAGAGAGGGAGGGAGAGGAGAGAGAGAGAGAGAGAGAGAGAGAGAGAGAGAGAGAGAGAGAGAGAGAGAGAGAGAGAGAGAGAGAGAGCGAGCGAGCCTGGGCAAGAGCCTTGGGTGACCCTTGTGATCAGTGTTGTGACCTGGAAGAAGATACAGCCAAGGAGACTGAGGAGAAGCGGTTCAGGCAGGCAGGAGAACTGGGAACGAACAACACCACGAGACCTAGAGCCTCGTTGGGGCCCAGGTGCTCAGAGGGCAAATTCAAACTGTCTGTGAACCCCCCATTATCGAGAAAGTTGAGGGAGGAAGTGCTTGCTTTGGGCAGCTGGACAGAAAGGTGGAGCATGTGAAAAATGTCCCCTAGTGCTGGGAATATGGGGAATGGAGCAGCTCCCTGAATGCCAGCTCTGCACACATACCATGTCTTCACCAACGAGGGGCTAAAGGAAAAAGACTGTCAAGGAAGAAGAGGAGGGTAACTGAAAGTGTAAAAGGCAACAGGGAGAAGAGAGGAGGAGACTGAAATAAAGGTCAGGTGAGGGCATTGAAGAGATCTTTGGTAACTGGAGAGAGTAAGTTGAATGAGGAAGTCAGAAGCCAGACTGCAGAGGGTTTAGAAGAGGGTGAGGACAAAATGTGGATCCATCAATCACAGGCAGCTTTCTGAAGTTTAGCCGCAGAAGAGATGGGAGTCATAGGACCATGGCAAGTGGAACTGTTGGAAAAATAAATGTTTTTTTGAGGACAGAGAACATGGACATGTTTGTGGGCAGCAGGGAAGGAACCAGTAGGCAAGGAGATGGAAGATCAGTAAGAGCAGGGGTGAAGAGGGGGAAAAATACTAATGAAGGTGGGATGGAAGTGTCGCTCATTCATGCAATTTTGCCTTGGCCAGGAAAAAGAGTTACATGTCCATGTGAGATAAGAGGAGGGGTTAGCAGGAAAAGGCACCTGAGTGATGTGAGATGAGGAGAAGGGGAGAAAAGGGCAGTTTCAATGAATGGTCTCAATTTTCTCAGTGAAAACTTGAGAATTTTCAGAAATTCATTTTCAGATTCTTCAGAGCACAGAAGTATGTTTTCTAGGAATTATTCCTAAGGGGAAAGAGAATGTACCAATTTTAGGAAAATAAACTGATAATGATAAAATGATAAAATAATTAAAAGTGTATACATAAAAGAAATCAATCTAGTCTCAAATTAAGTAGGCTTTCCAACCTGAAACTTAACCAGTTTTCTAAGTCTGTGTTGATGTGTAATCTTCTCTGTGCTGGGAACCCTGGTGCCTCTCTTCCCATCCGAAAATAGGGTCATGTCAAATTTGGTACTTGTCCACCTGAGCTCTCTGAATAAGGATCAAACAATTTCTGAATAAAATCCCATGCTTGTTCTCCAACAGTCGGGAAGTTTCTTTTCTTTTCTCTTTTTTTAAAACCCTTACCTTCCATCTTGGAGTCAATACTGTGTATTGGCTCCAAGGTAGAAGAGTGGTAAGGGCTAGGCAATGGGGGTCAAGTGACTTGCCCAGGGTCACATAGCTAGGAAGTGGCTGAGGCCAGATTTGAACCTAGGACCTCCCATCTCTAGGCCTGGCTCTCAATCCACTGAGCTACCCAGCTGCCCCCAGTCGAGAAGTTTCTTGATGGCATGGCAGGCTGCTCTAATCCTGTAGCTACAATAACCCCTTTATTATTTTTTTCTTCCCCAGGAGCAAATGGAAAATAAATAACACAAATGGATACCTACCGTCCATCACTCCCAAAACCAGATGAATATAACCTGACATATAAGTCAGCTCAAAAGCTCATAAAAGCCCTTTCCTTATAATCCAGATGTACCTTCTCTATAGCATTAGGCCACTGCTTGCAATAAATATAGTAAAAAACCTGTCACAAACTGGTTTGTGGGTTAGGTATAATACATAGCAAGCGATAGGGAAGGTAATTACATCCTGATAAAAGGCAGTATAGACAACGAGGAAATATCTGTACTCAATATGTATGCACCAAATGGAAGAACATCCAAATTTTTAAAGGAGAAAGTAGAGGAGCTCAAGGATGAAATAGATAGAAAAACTATACTAGTGGGAGATCTGAACCTTTCCTTATCCGAATTAGATAAATCAAATAAAAAAATAAATAAGAAAGAGGTGAGAGAAGGAAATGAAATATTAGAAAAATTAGAGTTAGTAGACATTTGGAGAAAAATAAATAGGGACAAAAAGGAATACACTTCTTTTCAGCAGTACATGGTACATTCAAAAAAATTGACCATGTACTAGGGCACAAAATCATTGAAAACAAGTGCAAAAGGGCAGAAATAATAAATGCAACCTTCTCAGACCACAATGCAATAAAAATAATAATTAGTAAGGGTACATGGATAGATAAATCAAAAATTAATTGGAAATTAAACAATATGATTCTCCAAAACCAGCTAGATAAAGAACAAATCGTAGAAACAATTAATAACTTCATTGAAGAAAATGACAATGGTGAGACATCCTTTCAAAACCTATGGGATGCAGTCAAAGCAGTACTCAGGGGGAAATTTATATCCTTGAGTTCATATATAAACAAATTAAGAAGGGCAGAGGTCAATGAATTGGGCATGCAAATTAAAAAAAACTAGAAAGTGAACAAATTAAAAACCCTCAGATGAAGACTAAATTAGAGATCCTAAAAATCAAAGGAGAAATTAATAAAATTGAAAGTCAAAGAACTATTGATTTAATAAATAAGACTAGAAGCTGGTACTTTGAAAAAACAAATAAAATTGACAAAGTACTAGTCAGTCTAATTAAAAAAAGTAAAGAAAAAAACCAAATTGACAGTATCCAAAATGAAAAGGGAGACCTCACCTCTAATGAAGAGGAAATCAAGGCAATCATTAAAAACTACTATGCCCAATTATATGGCAAAAAACATGGCAATCTAAGTGATATGGATGAATACTTACAAAAATATAAATTGCCTAGACTAAAAGATGAAGAAATAAATTACCTAAACAACCCCATATCAGAAAAAGAATTGAACAAGCCATCAAAGAACTCCCTAAGAAAAAATCCCCAGGTCCAGACGGATTCACAAATGAATTCTATCAAATATTCAAAGAACAGCTAACCCCAATACTATACAAACTATTTGACAGAATAAGCCAAGAAGGGGTTCTACCAAATTCTTTTTATGACACAAACATGGTACTGATCCCAAAGCCAGGCAGGTTAAAAACAGAGAAAGAAAACTATAGGCCAATCTCCCTAATGAATATAGATGCAAAAATCTTAAATAGGATACTAGCAAAAAGACTCCAGCAAGTCATCACAAGGGTTATCTACTACGATCAGGTAGGATTCATACCAGGAATGCAAGGATGGTTCAATATTAGGAAAACCATCCATAATTGACCATATAAACAAGCAAACCGACAAAAATCACATGATTATCTCAATAGATGCAGAAAAAGCCTTTGACAAAATACAACACCCATTCCTATTGAAAACACTAGAAAGTATAGGAATAGAAGGGCCTTTCCTAAAAATAATAAACAGTATATACCTAAAACCATCAATATACATCATCTGCAATGGGGAAAAACTCAAAGTCTTCCCAATAAGATCAGGAATCAAACAAGGATGCCCATTATCACCTTTATTATTTAATATTGTACTAGAAACACTAGCAGCAGCAATTAGAGAAGAAAAAGAAATTGAAGGTATTAAAATTGGCAATGAGGAGACCAAGCTGTCACTCGTTGCGGATGATATGATGATTTACTTAAAGAATCCTAGGGAATCGACCAAAAAGCTAATCGAAATAATCAACAGCTTTAGCAAAGTTGCAGGATACAAAATAAACCCACATAAGTCATCAGCATTTCTATATATCTCCAACTCAGTTCAGCAGCAAGAATTAGAAAGAGAAATTCCATTTAAAGTCACCCAAGACAATATAAAATACTTAGGAATCTATCTGCTGAGACAAACACAGGAACTATATGAACACAACTACAAAACACTCTCCACACAATTAAAACTAGATCTAAACAATTGGAAAAACATTGATTGCTCATGGGTAGGATGAGCTAACATAATAAAAATGACCATCCTACCCAAACTTATCTATCTATTTAGTGCCATACCCATTGAACTACCAAAAAACTATTTTACTGAATTAGAGAAAACCATAACAAAGTTCATTTGGAAGAATAAAGGATCAAGGATATCCAGGGAAATAATAAAAAAAATACAAAGGAAGGTGGCCTTGCAGTCCCAGACCTTAAACTATATTACAAAGCAGCGGTCATCAAAACAATTTGGTACTGGCTAAGAGACAGAAAGGAGGATCAGTGGAATAGACTTGGGGTAAATGACCTCAGTAAGACAGTCTTTGACAAACCCAAAGATCCCAGCTTTTGGGACAAAAATCCAGTATTTGATAAAAATTGCTGGGAAAATTGGAAGACAGTGTGGGAGAGATTAGGTTTGGATCAGCACCTCACACCCTACACCAAGATAAACTCAGAATGGGTGAATGACTTGAATATAAAGAAGGAAACTATAAGTAAACTAGGTGAACACAGAATAGTATACATGTCAGCCCTTTGGGAAGGGAAAGATTTTAAAACCAAGCAAGACTTAGAAAGAGTCACAAAATGCAAAACAAATAATTTTGACTACATCAAATTAAAAGGGTTTTGTACAAACAAAACCAAGGTAACCAAAATTAGAAGGGAAGCAACAAATTGGGAAACAATCTTCATAACAAAAACCTCTGACAAAGGTCTAATTACTCAAATCTATAAAGAGCTAAACCAGTTGTACAAAAAATCAAGCCATTCTCCAATTGAAAAATGGGCAAGGGACATGAATAGGCAATTTTCAGTTAAAGAAATCAAGACTATTAATAAGCACATGAAAAAGTGTTCTAGATCTCTTATAATCAGAGAGATGCAAATCAAAACAACTTTGAGATGGAATACTATTGTGCTAAAAGGAATAATAAAGTGGAGGAATTCCATGGAGACTGGAACAACCTCCAGGAAGTGATGCAGAGCGAAAGGAGCAGAACCAGGAGAACATTATACACAGAGACTGATACATTGTGGTACAATCGAAGGTGATGGACTTCTCCATTAGTATCAATGCAATTTCCCTGAACAATCTACAGGGATCTAAAAAAAAAATACTACCCACAAGCAGAGGATAAACTGTGGGAGTAAAAACACCGATGAAAAGCAACTGCTTGACTACAGGGTTGGAGGAGATAAGACTGAGGAGAGACTCTAAATGAACACTATAATGCAAATTCCAACAACAGGGAAATGGGTTTGAATCAAGAACACATGTGATAACCAGTGGAATCGTGCGTCGGCTATGGGAGAGGGAAAGGCGGGGGGGGGGGGAAGGGGAGGGGAGGAAAAGAAAACGATCTTTGTTTCCAGTGAATAATGTATGAAACGACCAAATAAAATAATGTTAAAAAAAAAAACAACTTTGAGGTATCACCTCACACCTAGCAGATTGTTCAACATGACAGCAAAGGAAAGGGGATGGAGGGGATGTGGCAAAGTAGGGACATTAATGCATTGCTGGTGGAGTTGTGAATTGATCCAACCATTCTGGAGGGCAATTTGGAACTATGTCCAAAGGGCGATAAAAGACTGTCTGCCCTTTGATCTAGCCATAGCACTGCTGGGTTTGTACCCCAAAGAGATAATAAGGAAAAAGACTTGTGCAAGAATATTCATACCTGTGCTCTTTGTGGTGGCCAAAAATTGGAAAATGAGGGGATGCCCATCAATTGGGGAATGGCTGAACACATTGTGGTATATGTTGGGGATGGAATACTATTGTGCTCAAAGGAATAATAAAGTGGAGGAATTCCATGGAGACTGGAACAACCTCCAGGAAGTGATGCAGAGTGAGAGGAGCAGAACCAGGAGAACATTGTACACAGAGACTGATACATTGTGGTACAATCGAAGGTGATGGACTTCTCCAGTAATGGCTTTACAATGTCCCTGAACAACCTGCAGCAATCTACGAGAAAAAAAACAAAAAAAAAAAACTATCCTCAAGCAGAGGACAAACTGAGGGAGTAAAAACACCGAGGAAAAGCAACTGCTTGACTACAGAGGTTGAGGGGACATGATCGAGGAGAGACGCTAAATGAGCGCCCTAATGCAAATACCAACAACAAGGAAATGGGTTCAGAGCAAGGACACATGTAATACCCAGACGAATCGCGTGTCGGCTAGGGAAGGGGTGGCGGGGGATTGGGGGGGGGGAGGAAAAGAAAATGATCTGTTTCCAATGAACAATGTATGAAAATGACCAAATAAAATAATGTTTTAAAAACTAAAAAAAAAAATACATAGCAAGCAAAACTCAGAGACCGCAATTTGTCTCATATTTTTGATGTTTCCACTGAATTACATGGTATGTGGACACTATTTCCAAAGGGGCAGCTTTCACCTTACCATCCTGGGTAACCCTGGTCCATGTCCTCCCTAAATCCTCCACTGAAGTCCAGCAAACAGGCAAAGGCCCTTTGGCTGGACTCTTTGGCATGCTGCTTAGATACAAATGAAGGCCATGAGGTATTACTCCGGAAAGTCAAAGCAAGAGACACAGGCTTTTTCCTGACAACATCTCCTTAGCCCAGGTAAAGGGAGTTTAATTCTCTGAGATAATCCTGAGAACAAAGAGATTATAACTATCTAATTTGTTAATGTTTAGAGTTTTTAGTGAAAGAGAGAAAAAAATGATGCATAAAATCAAAGCTGAGTCTTTTTAGATGAGCAAAAACAAAACGAGTTTGGGGAAAAGGGGGCAAAAACATGAAAGTAAGGAGGAGAGGACTTATGGCAAGGACCAAAGATAGCACCTGAGACAGCACCCAGTGGACTTGTGACCCTCCATCCTGACAGAGCCCTCTGACAGCACCAAAGGAGTGTTTAGTCCAATGAAGGCTATGAATGCTCATTAAGGATGAAATGAGTAACGATGGCTAGTGTTTTTGAAGAGACATAAAGCCCTGTTAAGCAGCTGTGGATGGGCACCCATGCCAGCTTGCAACATGCTCCTCCCATCTCCCAAAGGAGGTGAGCCAGAGTGTGGTAATGAAACTGCACATAGTGGAAATGGGATATAAATGAGTTTAAACTGATTTATGTTAGCTTTTGTAAAGATTACTTGATATCTGGAAAGTGCTACCACTGTGAAATAATGTAGACAATCCTTAAGACCTCTGCCTAATGGCACTTCCATGGAATATTTATATTCTTCGTCATGGGAACAAGGACCATAATGGATACCATTTTTGTTTTATTAGGGATGCATATTTAAATTAATCTGCTATTTGCCTAAACAATTAGCTGCCTCTGTTTTTGTGCACAAAGCCAAAATTGCAATTAGGCTTCCATCAAAAAGATAAGTCCCCACTAAAACTGTCCCGATGGAGTCATAAGAGTTCAGGGCAGAACTTTCCAAAATTACTTCTTAGCATAATGGTAATTATGTTAATTGCTTGAAAGGTAAATAACTGCTGAACTGGTTTTAAAAATACAATTGGCACTACCCCTCCCCTTTGATCTTTTCGATGAACCACAAATACCATTTAAAACAAGTTATCAATTTAGGCTGTTCTGCCTTGGCGGCTTCTCCAGTTGTAGTTTTTTCCAACTGTGGGTTAGGGAGTTTACTTGATTAGTAACTGATTCTAGACAGGAATTCCTAGCCACAGAACTAGCCATACAAGCAACTGAGTGTGATCCGAGTTACCCTGATTAAGTGTCTAAAGTCAGTAATTAGCGACCAGAGCAACTAAAATTAACTGGCTCTTTACAAAGAATTGGCAAAAGCAGTAAATCAGCCCAGGCCCACCAGTGAAAAGGGAAAATTTTATCAGAAATTAAAATGTGATCCGAGTCATTCTCTGGCCCTCTTGCCGTAACAATAAAAGCTACTCACATCTTCATAGCACTGTCCACAAATTATCTCATTTCACGTTGACAGCAATGCCAGAAGGTAACTGCCATGTTTTATTAGATGAGAAAACCAGGGCTCAGAGAGACCAAGACACTGCCCATGGTCACACAGCTAGAGAATGTCTTTAGCCTGACCGAAAACCAAATATCCCAACTCTTAAGTTTGGTATTCGAAGATTCTTGGCTTCTTCCATATATTCACCTCAGTGTCTTCAGTGAATATCACTCTGGAGAAGAGCTTGTTTGGGATAAGGAGCAGCATATGAGGGCTTCTACTGAGGGGCAAGGGCTGGAAACAGCTCGGTGGAGTCTTTGATTCCTTCAGTCTCAGGCTATATTTCAAATGTTCTAGGTCTCTCTCTAGTCTGAAGTGGATATGAGATGGATTCTGAGGGGGTGACACAGTAAACAAGGTAGAAACTGGAAACTTGTGAAGGACAGAAAAGCTGGAGGTAGACAAATTAAGATTCTGCCAGGCTAGTAGCAAAAAAAAAAGGGGGGGGGCTGGATCTGAATTATAGCAATAAAGATGAAACAAAATGCAGATCAAAGCTTGTGATTTTTCACCTTAATTTATTTGGGGTTTTGGTTTTATATGATTATTCTCTTACAAAAAAGATCAATACAGAAATGTTTTGCATGATGATACATGCATAACTCGGATCAAATTGCTTGCCAGCTCCTGGAAGAGTGAAGGAAGGGAGAGATGGAGACAATTTGGATCATATAACTTTGGAAAACTTATGTGGAAATTTGTTATTACAGACGACACTGAGCCACAGTCAGAAGAGACAAATGTATACGTTAGGAAGGACTTCAGAGAATATTCATTTTGCAGATAATGAAAATGAAGCCCAAAAGAGCAATGGCTCATACAAGGTCGCTGGGTCCAAGTGGAAGCAGCCTGGTACAATGTACAGAACACTAGCTCTGGTGTCCCAGGGCCAGGGTTTGACATTTATTAACTTTCTCATATTGAATAAGTCTCTCCCTGGACCTCAGTTTCTTGTTCTGTAAAATGAGAGAGTTGGCCTAGATGATTTCAGAGCTCCCCTTCTGCTCTAACTCTGAGGTCCTGGCCTCTATGAATTAGGATCCAAACTCAAGTTCTCTCTCTTCAAATCCAGAGTTTTTTTCATTATAATGTTGCCTCCCAAGAAGAAAGAATAAATTAAATACAGTGAATAATCCAGACGTTTAATTCCTATTGCAAGGACTTCTGTATACCCTCCTAACTGGCCTTCTTCTATCCACCTCCACCTTGTCTTCCCTCTCCAATCTATTCTCCACTCACTGTCCAACTGAGGTTCCCCAAGTCCAGGCTGCCCGTATCACTCCCCCTCTCAGGAGGCTCCAGGGGCTCTCCCCCCTTTGCCTTTAGGACAAACTGTTCCTCTGGTTTGTCCTTTAAAGCCCTAGACAATCTGGCTCCAGGCTGTCATTCCTGCTCACAGTCAACCTTCTCTCCCTTGCTGCTGCCCAGAGAGGACATTCCGGCTCCTGGCTGTTTCTCCCTCAGCACAGACTCTCTGGCCCTCAACCTGGAATGATTTCCTTCCTCACTTCCACTTCTTGGAACCCCCAGAATCTAAGCTCTCCTTAAATCTCAGTTCAAATGCTGCCTCCTTCCAGAGACCTTTGTTGAAGGCCCACCTCAATCCTGGTGGATAGTATTTTACATAATTATTGGTTTCCCTTAGTAGTCTCCCCTTAGTAGTAAGCTCCTCAAGGGCAGAGAAATTTAAGGAAAATTCTTGTCTATAAGTTAATTAGAATAATGCTTCATCTCAGTCAGAATTCAGGCCTTTGTAATCTACAGAAGAACACTTCACAGAGCTCCAAAATAAGAGGACTGAGGAAAAAGAACCTTCAAGCCAGCCCTGTGGCTAATGCCATTGAGTGCTGCACTGTCCAGGCTTCAGAGACTCTGCATGGAATCCGAGATGATGCCTACCTGGATGTAGAAGGATAGACCAGCAGGACATATGTTCCAGGCTCCCTGGGTAGTTCTGCTGACAACCTTTTCAATAGACTAAGGAGTCTTCATTAGCCAGGAACCAACACAAGCTACCTGTATGACTACCCAACTCTTCTCAGATAACTTAAGTCATCAATCATGGACAAAATCCAGAAGAGTTACATTACCAAAAACTGAGTCACTGTTGAGAAAATGAAATCGTATTTGCTCACTTAAAATTCCATTTATATCTCAAAACAGAAAAAAATACATGCTGAGCTATGCACAGCTAAATATAAAGATTCTGACAATTATCTCCAGAAAAGCAATTCATGCTATTCCTTCCTCAATATGACAGAATACCTACTTTCAAATATAACCAAACAACAGTTTTGCTAAAATAATAAAGCAACAGATCATCACCAATTCATTTCAAATAATTGATATCCTTCTGTTTCTATATGATGACTTTACAAATTTAGCAGTAAATTTTAGGGGGAAAAAACTTAGAGCATTCTGCTAGCCAAAAGATTCACATGCAGACAAAATAAAATGTGAGCATAAGTAAAAGACTCTAAAGCGGACAATCTCTCCTTAAGAAACATGGAGAGGTTTAAGTCAGCAGCTGTCACCACCACCTCCAATGCAGGTTCTGTTCCAACAGACTAGACATGGCACATGGCCATGACGGACTTGCTGTGCAACCTTGGGCAGTCCCTAGGTTGGGCAGGTCACTTAAAACAACCTCTGCCTCAGAGTCCTCATCTAAAAAACTAAGCTCTTGACCACGAAGGGATCCGATCTCTCCATTCCTCTTTTGGTCCTCCAAGCTGGAGCCTGTTATGCTTAAGCAGCAGACACATTTTAAATTCAATGGCCTTCTAAACTACAGAGACAAAAGACAATACTAGTAGGTCCCTTCATACCTAAAATGTTCTCCCAAAACACTAGTAACACTACTCTCTGGAGAAAAGGGTTGTCCTTTTCAATATGTCTACTGCTGATCTTTAGAAGGATTTTGGTATCTTATAAAACTATAAGACTAGTTAAGTCAAGCAAAAATGGTCCCTTTCTAACTGTAGACATGTCATTTCCCTTCTCAGTGGGCCCTCTACACCCACATCTATAAAAGGAGAGAATTACAAAGAAATAATCATTTGGTTAAGTCTCTTTTAGTTTAAAATTCTGTTTCTGTGGAAAATCATTTCCACTATTAAATATAATTTGATTAACCTTCATTAGTGAAAAGCTATCTTTAGAAGTAACTCAGAAAACATATATTCACTCCATGAGTCAGATATGTTTTAATATGATTATCTGATTTTAGCAACACCATAGGGGTCTTTAAAATCTTGACATTTCTACAGAATTATAACAGAAATCTTTGGAGTCCTGTCCTCCATAAAATTTAAGCTATGCTACTATGAAAATATATACGGTATACAGCAAAGAAATACTCAAAGATACTTTCCATTGTTAAAATGTTAAGAAAATATAATTGACATTTCAGACTATTATTGACAATTGACTGTGTGTGAGTACGCAGCCGCACGTGTGTGTGTGTGTGTGTGTGTGTGTGTGTGTGTGTGTGTGTGTGTGTGATGTATGAGAGACAAAGAATCAAGTCACAGAGAAACAAGAGAAAGAAAGAGGCAGTGAGGGTGTCAGAGAGAATTAGAAAATGAGAGAGAGAATAGATAATGCCAGGAAAGTTGGTAAGGTGGTAATCATGTTGATTTGTTCCATGGCATCAGGTAAAGAGAACTTTTGCCTTCCCTATCAATATACAAATACGAAGAGGGATGTAGTCTTCCTTCCTCCACTTCCATAAAAAGAGAACTTTTTTCACCTAAGATGTGCTCAATCTCACCACCAAAGAAATGAGTTTTCAAGACAAACTCTTTCAACAGGGAGGGGGTTTCAAGTAAAGTCCAATTCCCCAAAGTGGTGGCTTCAGGCCAAAGTCAGGCAAGCGTGGAGCAGATGGAGTCCTGGCAAGGTCTCTGCTGTCCCCTGCATTAGCAGCATCTGCTCATTACTCAGAACCTTCGCCTGCTTTATCTAATGCTCCAGGAAAGCATTTTGATTTGATTCATTTCAGGACGGTAACGTGCAACACAATTAGTGGTAAAATCAAACTGGAGAATGGCCAGTGCTGACAATCGGAACAAGCAGAAGAAAGATGAGGCCAGTGGGTTGGAATTCAAAAATCACAACTGTGGATCAACTTGCCAAATCTCAACGCCCCAGGTGTGTGTACAGTGTTCCTCCTGGGCAACAAGAGTGGAAAGGAGGTGGGGGGGACTTATTTTCTCCCCAGTACAATTTCCATCTCCCTTTCTCTTTTGAATTTGATTCCTCTGTGGTTAGTACATGTAGATATTCAACTGGGTCTCAATGATGGCAAAGTTCTCTTTGGCACAACCATCCAGCTGAGGTTCACTAGTCCACTTTATTATGATACTCTTCTTTCCTGTGGGGCATAGAGACAAACTCTCAAGAGCAGCCCCTATTACGTGATCTCTCTATCAACATTTTATCTCTTTTCAGGATTTTCTTTCAGCTATCTTAGAGAAAGGCAAGATCAAACTACATCTGATTGAAGTGCTAGCTTCAAATTATCTTTGTCCAGGAGTAGCTACTCTGCTAATATATTCTGTCAATTTGTTGATATGATCTAGGTTGAGTGACTACATGGAATGCTGGGGAGGAGTTAGGAACAGCTGATGTTTAGCTCAATAAATTTCCAAGTCTGGTTCAGAGGTGAAGAGCAAGGAGAGACAGAGAGGCAGAGAGACCGACAAAGAGAGACAGAGAGAGAGAGAAAGAGAGAGAGAGAGAGAGAGTGAGAGAGAGAGAGAGAGAGAGAGAGAGAGAGAGAGAGAGAGAGAGAGAGAGAGAGAGAGAGAGAGAGAGAGAGAGAGAGAGAGAGAGAGAGAGAGAGAGAGAGAGAGAGAGAGAGGAGAGAGAGAGAGAGAGAGAGGAGAGAGAGAAGGAGAAAGAGAGAGGAGAATCAGAGTGAGAACATTCACTTGCTTTTGAAAAAAAGAGAAATCTGGAAAGTTTTTCATAAGCTTTGGAAACATTTTCCTCATAATTTTGCAATGTATCCATGCTTTCAGTGGCAAGAGCAATAAACACTGATGAAGCCAATTTCAACCACTGATAGAAAATGAGGGCTTCACTGACTTGTGTATCACCAGGGGGAAGAGTTTAAATAAATCAGTCATGCGTTACTATGGATACCACTAGACACAAGAGCCATCATGAACTGTTTTAGAACCACAAAAGTAAACTTTGAATACTACAACATTTGCATAAAATTATGTGGAAAAAAATCATTTGGAAAATAGCAATAAGCCCAAGCTGCCATTGCAAGCTACAGTGTCTATGCAAGCATTTATGAAATATTAATAATAATGATAGCAGCAGAAGCAGTTTAGCTGGGCTACTTATATAAGGCTTAAAAAACCCCCATCAGATCATCAATGTTTTTGTACCCCCATCAAACCACAAGAACAAAGTTCATGCTGATAAAACCTTGAGATGGAAATATTTTCATCATTTCAGCTCTGGTTTTTATTTTTATTTTAAACTAACATTGTGTCCAACACCCCCCATTAGTTGTCTGACTTCGGTTTTATCCCCTGAGCCAGCTAAAGGTATTGTACTCTGCACTGCCTGGAAATCAGCAGTGGTGTTCTCACTTGAATCCCAACATTGTGAAATAGCATACGGCCCCATGTGAGGTGAGCAAAGCAAGACTTGTGCAGAACCTCTGAACATAATGGAGATCAGAACCTCGCAAGGCTGAAAACAAGATATTACCTCAATGCAAGGGCTAAGCAGAGGAAAGGACCTATTTATGTTCTTCCATTTCCATAATCTCAAATTTTGTGTCTGTCACCCATACACCATTTCCTTTGGACTGATTGGTTCCCTAGGGTAAAGGAGGCCAAAGCGTATTTAATATTTTACGGCAAACAAGTTATTTGCTTAAGATGGATTGGCTAGACTTCTGCCTGGCACTCAAATTCAATGCAACAATTCCAGTAGGAATTAAACACCAGTTTTAATGGGTGCTATGTTCCAATGCCTGCTAATGCATTTAGGGTTATTGGCCAACTTTTCCACATAAAGGCAAGTGTATGTGTATGTATGTGAACATGTGTGTGTGTGTGTGTGTGTGTGTGTGTGTGTGTGTGTGTGTGTGTAAGTGTGTATATAGAGAGGATTACGGGAAGGGGGAAGGGGGAGCCAGCCACAGCTGCTTAATTTTTGTAAAGCTTTTTTTTCTTAATAGGGAGGAGGTTTGTGGTTACTTACCATCCTCATAAGCCGCTACAGCCAGAGAGTTGTTTATCCTCACAAAGGAGACATGTGGCTGGGATCCAGGCTCAGCAGCGCCATGCATTGGTTCCAGGATGGGGGCTGTGTAGTCCCAGGTGCGGGTGTCCCACAACCGCACATCCCCTGATGTATATCTGGAAGAGAAGGGCATTCTTTGTTCCAAAAATGTTTCAGAGGGCGCCATTGCAGAGAAAATGGAAAGAGCCTTAAAACAACACAACAGGAATATAAGGTAGTCAAGACAAATTCACTGTTTCCCCACAAATAAGATAATTCAATGAGTGATTCCCAAAGGAGAAAATGTCAAATGAACAAACTAAGTCTATGATTCTACAGCAGAATAGGAACCATATAGAATTAACCAGATTATCCACAAAAGTGGACATGTTTTAAAAAAAGCCTCTTATTTTATAACATTTGAATTAACCAAACCATATCTTATATATCTTGCATTCATTAATGGAAATCTTTATTAGCATCATTGTTTACATGTATACACACACACACAGAAATGCTGTGTAGGACACTAAGGACTAATGGTTTTGTAGGCACAGGCTTCCAATACTTCATCCATGCATCAGATTTGACTGCTTAAAGTCCCTGAAGACTAATTGATTTGCTGATACAATTAAATCTTGCCTTTAGGAGCCAGACAATGCTGCCTTCTCATGAGAAGCTCTCTTGCTGAAATGCATGATGCTCTCCAGTTTTGTTTGCTTAGGTTTTGTAGAACAATTCTCACACTTCTGCTACTGCTACCATTTCAAACAACTGTTTCAGGTCAAATCTCAATAAGTATTTATTGTGCCTCCTATGTGCCAGGCATTGTGCTAAATACTGGCAGGGCCAGAGCATGAGCATATACAGACTCAGTGCTATCACCACCATCGTCGTCAATAGCAATGACAATGATAATAATAAATAATTATGTAGTGCTTACTCTGAACCAGGCACTATGCTATAATATCTCATTTGGTCCTCACAACAACCCTAGTAGATAGATGGTATTATTATCCTCATTTTACAGGTGAAAAAACTGAGGCAGGTTACATAGCTAGTAAGTGATTGACGCTGAATTTGAACTAAGGTTTCCTGACTCCAGGCCTGGCACTCTATTCACTGTGCTGCCTAGCTAAGGATAAATTTGGGTATAAAAATCATCATTTAGACATATGCAAAACCCAGTGGAACTGCTCATTGGCTACAGGAGCGGGGTGGAAGGAGGGGAGGGAAAGAACATGATTCTTGTAACCATAGAAAAATATTCCAAATCAATTAATTAAATAAAAATTTTCAAATAAAAAATAAAATGAAGGACCTTTAAAAATATCATTTATAGTAAAAAGTCCTCATGGTTCCCTTTATATGGATATTTACTACAAAACTGACTTGAGAGTAGAGGCTTTATTCAAAGTTTTATTAACAACTTTGTCTAGAGATAGTATAAATTATTCCTTTAAGTCTCCTACCACAGAAAATATGACCCATTTTGGAGTGGAAGACACTTTAGTAGCATAAACTATAGTATCTGGTTTCATTACTAAGGCATTATTCTTCCAACTGAAAGGAACTCTGATTCTACCTCAACTTTTCTTTTCCTATTCTCTGGCATTTCTACCACTTAAAGAATTATATGTTATAGCTTTGAGAATACCAAAAAAGGTTAAGTAATCCCTATTACATAGGACCTCATTGTCCTCACTCAGTTCAGAAGGGTGATAGACTATAGTTCATTGGATGCATATGGGATTTCCTATCCTAGTGCCTCATCTCCCAAACCTTTTAGCGCCTTGTACTACAGAAATAAGAGCTAGGGTTTACTATTTATGCTGAGACCTCAGTTTCCCTAACTACTTCACCAATGTTTTATCTTATAGATCTAAGAAAGGGCAAGAAACTAGGTGTTTCCTATATAAAACATGATTTGATACCAAGGCCTGAAAATCAGAATTGCCAGGCATCCCAAACATGAGACTGTCTCAAATCTCAGAGTATTGTCCCTTTTAAAATGTCCAGCCTTGTGGGCAGCTGAGTAGTGTAAACCTTAAAATTTCATAGACTTATGAATGTTGGAAATTTCCCCATTGGGAAATTTCATACTTGAAAAAATTTCCTACTGATAGTAAGAACTCTATTGAAATATGAAACTCCTTGGCATGGGAGGATCCTTCTCCTCCCTACTTAAGACTACTTTAGGACAGAAACCTTTTGCTAAACAATGGAAAGGGCTTTGACCTATGCTTAAGCATAGAACAGGAAGTTCTTTGAGTCATGATTGATTTTAGAATTGATACAATAGAGATACTTGGAATGACAGAACCAGGTCTTGGAAACTACAATCTCCACCCTACTCAGAATAACAGGATTTAGGAAGGGCTGCAGCAAAGATCAAGATTTAATTATTTGAGAATATGACCTTCAACAGACATGTGCAAAGGAGACAGACCTCTGGGTGGTCCTGGGTTAAGCTAGAGCCACCATTGGCACAGGGGAGACATCGACAGTGATTGGTAGTTTATTGAGAACTGAGGGGAGGGAACTTAGATTGTTTGCTTAAAGATAGTGGAGTCTGAGGACTAAGAGGGAAGTTGATGCTCTGAAGGAGGTCTGAGAGGAGAGAGCTCCTGGAGGGAGAGCTCCTGGAGAGGTCTTGAAGGAGGCTGTGGAAGGAGAACTCAAGAGGAGTCAGGAGGAGAATTCTCTGGAAACAATTCTTGAAAGGAGGCTCTCTTGAAGGTGGAGCCTGAGGTTGGCATGAGAAGCCTTACCTAGAGAGATCTTGGGTGAGTGATAAAACCAACTGACTGATTTATCTCTTACGACTGAGGTCTAGGCCTTATTGGCTTGAGGCCTTCATTCTTATTCCTTTCTTACTTTCCCTCTTTTTCTATTGATTAATCAGTGTATTATAAATTAAATTTCTCTATAAAACCCAGTTGGTTTGGGCATATTCATAAATTAGGAATATATTCCCTGGCGACCATCTTATATTTATATAAAACCAAGACACAGTAGAAAACATATTTCAGTGGTCATAATTGTTATATATTTCCCTTGCTCCCAAACATTTTAATTATCACAGTTTATGGCTCCCACTCTCTTATCTACAACTATTTAACGCTCAAAACTATTATAAATCTAACAGTTTATGGCGACCACAAAGGGTCTCTACTAGCAGCAACTCAATGACTCAGGACAATTCTGAGGGACTTATGACAAAGAATGTTATCCACATCCAGAGAAAGAACTGTGGGAACAGAAACACAGAAGAAAAAACATTTCCTTGATCACATGAGTCAATGGGGATATGATTGAGGATGTAGACTCTAAACAATCACTCTATCACAAATATTAATGATATGGAAATAGGTCTTGATCAAGGATACATGTAAAACCCAGTTAAATTGCTCATTGGTTATGGAAAGGGGGAGGGAAAAACATGAATCATGGAAAAATATTCTAAATTAATTAAATTAAAAAAATTTAATATAAGAAATTCAAAGAAATATGGGAAGATTATATGAACTAACATTGAGTAAAGAAGGTCCAAGGCACCACTAAACCATCCTGGCTCAAACTTGGGCATGTAAAACAGAACATGAAAAATGTCACTCTTCTAGTGACAGAAAGCTAGGGAAATATATACAGGTCACGTACACTGACAGACATGATACCAGGTCTATTAATTTTAAATATTTTTTCTTACAAAAGAGACTTCAATGGGAGTGGGGAGAGATGTATGTAAAAACAAAAAATGTCAATAAAACATTTAGAGGTTGAGTTCTTGTTTTAAGTAGGTCAAGTTCAAATGAAGAAAAGGGGACTTTAGTATTTTTTTATCTTATCATCAGTAAAATTCATTATTAGCTGGTAATTATACCAGTTATTAAAAGCCTACCAATTTTTGAAGCAATACATATTTTTATATGTGTACATGAAATGTGGAAAAAAGTATATCTCCATATTCTTGAGCCCTAAAAGAAATCAGACCACACCTGAAACAAAAGTAAAACAAGTAGAAATTTGAGAAACCTATAGGTTTCCCACTCAGTATTTACCAATCAATTTATTCTTTCTTCCATTCCTTCTCTCTTGTTCCTTGTTCTCGCATTTTTTAAAAACTCTTCTCTCCCTTTCAACTTTAACTAAAGCATACTTGTGTCTGAATACAAACTTTAGTTACCTTTTAGCTCTCTCCCCCCAGAGCCAACATTTTACTATTACTCTTAATCTACTGAATATGCCTCCTTCTTTCCTCTGACAATGCCACCACCCTGGAAGAGACTCACATTACATCAGGCCTAAACTACTTAAATAGTCCGCTTAAATAGCCCCACCATGAGTCTTTCTTCACTCTAGTGGAGCTGTCAAATTTTCCTAAAAAGCAGGTCTGCCCATATCTCTCCCCTACTCATTAAACTCTAGTGGCTACCTATCACCTCCAATATTAAATCATCTATTGGTCATTCAGAGTCTGCTTCTCCCCTTCCTCTCCAGTCACTGTATGCCTTACACCCCCCACCCAGCCTGTCACATAATTTGAGATCAATGACAAGCATTCTTGCTATTCCTCATATAAAATACTCCATCTCCTTCCTCTGATTATTTTCACTGGCCATCTCTCCTTTATCTCTGCCTTCTGGCTTCTCTGACTTTCCAAGTCCTGTCTCTACAGAAAGCTTTTCCTGGTCCCTTTTAATTCTAGTGCCTTCCCTTCATTGATTATTTCTCATTTATCCTGTATAAGGCTTGTTTGTAGATTGCTGTTTTAAGATTGTCTCCTGTTAGACTGTGGACTCTTTGGGAGAAGGGAACAAGTTTTTGCCCTTTCATTGTACCCTCAATGTTTAGCATAGTACCCACTCAGCACATAGAAAGTGCTTAATAAAGGTTACTGACTGATTTTTTTTAAAAAATCATTATTTCTGGAAAGAATAGAGTGTGTTTGATTGCATATTGAAAGTAACACTATATAGTAATAGTGCACTATATACTGAAAGCAATGAAAACATAAGGATATAGTTTCACATTTGAGATGATCTTGAAGTGTGGATTGTTCATAACAGGTAGCAAGTTAATAATCCTTGAATATTGAATGTTTAATCCTTCTTATGATAAAGAATGCTAGCCACCTCCAGAGAAATAACTGCTGGGGTGGAAATGCAGATGAAAACATATGATTTATCACTTGTTTATTTGGGTATATGCTTTGGGGTTTGAGTTTTATAAGATTTCTCATTTACAAAAATGATAATATAGGAATATGTTTTGCATGATAGTACTTATATAATCTAATGGAATTGCTTATCAGCTCCAGGAAGGGAGAAGGAAGAAGGGAGGGAGACAATATGTATCATATAACTCTGGAAAACTTGTGTGGAAATTTGTTAAAATAAAAAATTAAAATTTAGAAAAAAATTTAATACTTAAAATACCAAATGTTTGTTCCAAATTTATTTATACTATTTTATGCTACCATTAATCCTTTAAATTTTTAAATTGCTAGTTATGAATTGAACAAACATAGATAATAGGAATAATCTTACTGCAATTATGTCAACAAGCAAAATTTTCATTCAAGTCACACAGTTGTCTTTTCCAGTTTTTCTTATAACCATTTATATGCATTTGAAATCAGCTCCTATAGGATCATTTTCTTATAAGGTTTTTGAGCCAAGAATGTACCAACCAACCTGGTTCTATATTGGTCTGGTAGCATTATTATGCAACTTATTTTTATAATAGGACACTTTGTGGATGGAGAGCCAAGCACAGGGACAGGAGGTCCTTGGTTTAAATCTAGTCTCAGATACTTTCTAGCTATGTGACCCTGGGCAAGTCACTTAACCCCAACTGCATAGCCCTTACTGTTCTTCTGCCTTGGAACCAATACTCATTATTGATTCAAAAACAGAAGGTATGGGTTTAAAACACACACACACACACACACACACACACACACACACACACTAATTCCGGTTCCATTGCAGTATTTGCTTTAAAATTTTGAACTTTTAAAACTCCACAGAAGGCAGATAAAGCCACAGAACTGTTCCATCAGTAAACCACGAGGGAGTGCTAGACAGAATAAGAGAAGTTACCACAGGCTTAGATGTCAGTAAATGAGTGAGATTGCTAAATCTGTGCCCTTATCCTGTCTACCTGTGCTCCTAGAGTTACCTATGTTGCATGGGAAGTATCCCCAGGGCCTTAGAGCTGTTCTGAGATTCTCTTCCTTTTGTCCCCTTCTTCCCCCCCCCCCCCATATCCTATGTGAATCTTAGCCAGTGAAGTAATTTCTTAGTGGAGCTGAAGTCACCCAGAGTAGATTTTATGGTGTAGTAGCCATCAGCAGTGTGTGGGATGGAGCCAGGGAAGAGTGCAGGGGCCCATACTAGGCCCAGGCTCTAAGGTAGCTCTGATCCCAGAAGCCTAGGCTTCACAGCTTCCAAGGAATTACCTGTTGAATATAAGACTGGTTTATACTTATGAACTATAACCTGAGCTCAGTTGAAAGAAGTGGCCTTGGACTGTGCTTTAATTTCTTCATCTGCAAGAGCTTCCTCCTAGGTGAACTAGAAGAATTCTTTCAACTCTAGAATCTCAGCAATCCTAAATACATAGCCTAACTCCCCAGCTATCAGAGAATTCATCACTCATACCTGCAAGAGTGACTTTAGAAGGTATACATTTATACCACATACAGTCAAGAGGAAAATGAGGTTAATTCCTTCCAAACCAGGGCTAACACACATCACCTGTTGCTCATTTACTCAACAGTATCTAAAATATTCACTGTACAAGTGGTGGTACTAGTAGGACTGGAGATCAACAAGTTAATGGGTGATATTGCCATTATCCTAGTCAAACAACGACCCTTGGCTCACCATTCTTTCCAAGTTGTAGTCCAACATCACCCTCCCAATAGTAGTTTATTATAACTCCTTTAACAGTCATTAAAGTTTAGCACAGAGCTGTGCTAAATACTACCAGACTCGGTGTGATACACCCAATACCATATGTGAAATGGTATGCTAAATTGAGGGTGTGCCCACATTCATGGATAGAAATGTTTGTGGATGGATATGTTTATGTGAAACCATGATGTCTTAATGGTCTAATCTAATTGTTTTTTCTCAGTCCTCATCCTTCTTGACCTCTCGGCTGGAGACCCTCCAACTCCTGAATACCTTTTTCTTCCCTGGACTTTCATGTCTCTGCCCTGTCCTGGTTCTCTTCCCTCCTGTTTGGCCAGTCCTCACTCTCCTTGGCTGTGTCCTCATCCACATAAGACCCTTAATTGTGGGTGTCCTCCAAGGCTCCATCCTGGATCCTCCTTCTGTTCTCTCAAACTCCTTGGTGACCTCCAATTATCATCTCTTTTGATGTCTCCCACATCCATATATCCAACCCCGCCATGAAGTTAAGCCTTATAATTGCCAACTGAAATAAGACGTCCCATTAACACCTCAAATTCAGCTGTCCAAAACAGGATGCATTATCTTTTCCCCTCTACAGTAGCAGGGCAAATGATCAGTGAGGCACAATAAAGACAATAGAAGGGGGCTGAATAATCCATAAGCTGATTCATTAGCCCCTGGAAGAAACCAAGAGCTAACTATCGATAAAAATGTTGCTTATTGGCAAAGGTTTCATTATACAAAAGATACCATTAGTTGGAAATGAAGAAGCTGAATGATTCTGTTTTGACAGAACATGAGCTTTTTTGGAAAATGTCTGCTTAAAAGATCTGCACTGACTATGGTGGAAGTGCAAGCTAATGATGAAACGGCTTTGTTTCAGAATAACCCAGGAGGTAAATACCAACGTCTCCAGGTCTCTTCTGTTGATGGGAATGGGGTGGGCCAAGAAAGGCCCCATTTCAGCTGGCACGCTATTCCAGCCCAGCAGCAAGCACTACAACCTAACACATGGGAAAGGAATCATAGTAGTGGGAGTCCGGCTTAGCTCTAATAAACTGGTGGTTTAAAAAAGAAAAAAAGGAGACAGTTTCACAGAAGTTAAACATTGCAGGGAGGCAGGGAAGAGGGCAGGACAAAAACCTAAATGGCATTTAAAAAGGCTGAGCTATATTGGCCAGGAGAAGACAGAATAAATATTGAAGGGAGGGAGGAGAAAAGGCTGCTCTCTCTGCAGAGCTCCAGATGTCTTTATCATTGCCTAATGACGATTCCACTCAACCAATTAAGACACCACTATGAAGAGGCATTGTCAGTAAGCCTTTGGACCTCGGTGTTGATAGCTGGCTAATTGGTGTTGGTGTAAAGTACAACTGCAACTAAAACACAAGCTGACATAACTCAGGGAAGACAGAAATTGGGAACAAGTCTTTGTCCAAACCAATGGCTAGGTGTCCCACTCTATGGCACAAATCCAGGATCCTGTGGCTCTTCCCAATTCTCTTAATGTGCATTAGGGCTGTTTAACTCTACAGAGGCAGGTTTGGGGAAAACATGCCTGTCTGTCAGTAAAAAAGGGCAAGGATAGGCAGGTATGGAGCTCTCACAATATATCACTTGTAAGTTAACCCCTAATTCTCGGGAGCTATGGCTGAGGAGTGAGTTTTCAATAAGCAATCTGATATTTATCTCACAAGAGGACAGAGACGGAAAACCAAAAAAGAAAGATGGTGATATAAGGCAAAGGCTAACCCTCCTTCTCATGGGAAGCACTGCCCTGGTGTATTCCAGGTGCAAGCACATTTGACTTGCTAAGCTTCAGAAAAGCAGAGGGCAATGGAAAGCTCGGGCCCTGGAGTCACAGGGGCCTGCATTCACAGTGGACACTTACTAGAGGTATGCCATGGATCACAGAACCTCTCTGGCCCTGTCCTTTCATTTGTCAGAGACCATATGACCTAGAGTATGCACTTCCGTCACAGTGTGAAGTTTAAAAGCAATATTGTGGGTAAAGTCTTTGGAAATCTTGAAACCATATAGGCATGGCAAGCATGATGGTCACTGACTCAGCCAAGGCCAAGAGATCATGTTAGGCCAAGATACAGTCAGCAATCAGAATCAGGAATCTGATAGTATGAACTATCATAAAACTGAGGAAGGTAGCAGACGGGGTAAAGATACGTAACAATTTCAATTCAACAAGTATTTATTACAGAGGCAGTTACTTGGAAAGTGCAGTGGATAGTTAGGAAGTCCGAGTTCAAATCTGGCCTCAGACATTTAACAGGGCAAGTCCCTTAGCCTATCAATGTTTCAGTTTTCTCATCTGCAAAGTGGGAATAATAATGGCACCAATAGCTCCCCAGGTAATCATGAAGATCAAATAAGATAACATATGCAAAGTGCTTTACAAACTGCAAGTTTGAAAGCACTATGTAACTATTACCTATCATTATTAAGTATTTGTGTACTGGCACTGTGTGAGGCACTGGGGGCACAAAGACAAAAAGGAAAAGTCTATGTTTTAAGGAGACTATGTCCTTCTGGGGAGAAGCAATCTATACATAGAAGAAGAAATACAAAAAAATAAGCAAGATAATAGAATTCAATCAATAAATATTTATTAAGTACCTACTGTGTGCCAAGAGATCCAAAGAAAGGCAAAGGCAAAAGCACATAGTCTAATGGAGGAGACAGACAACATGCAAGTATCTATGTACGATCAAGATACAGACAGGATAAATTAGAGATAATAGAGGGGAAACACAAGAATTAAGAAAGATCTAGAAAGGCTTCCTGTAAAAGATATTAATTTAGGCAGGCAGAAAGAGGGAGAGCATGGCGAACGGCCAGGGAAAATGTCTATAGAGTTTGGGGACAACCTAGAGGCCAATATCATTGGACCAGAGTATACTGGGGCGGGAGGGATGCTTTCATGATCCTAAAATTCTCCCAGATTCAAAGACCCCTCTTCTTCAGACTGATATGCTACCAGTGCTGTAAGATGACAGTGAATCCTGGAAAATTAATCTTTGAGGAACTGATGGGTGTATGCATGAACAGGATTCTGGGATCAAACTGGAATAAATGGTGTCATCAAGGAAACATATATTCAGGGGAGGGGATGAAGCTGAATATGCAGGTCTATTCCTCCTGGAGGGCATTCACCTGAGCAGGAGTATAAATGGGCACAGCTACCTCCCTATCTCCAAAATGGGCAAAAAAGAAAGCATTAGGAGTTGTGAGAGTGAAGCCAAACACTTGGCGGGATCACTGAATTTCTAGGCTATGAGAGCAGCAAAGATAAGACTAATGGTATGAATATGGTGGGGGCAGAGATGAGAGGAAGGAGGTTTATCTGCCTCAGTATAAGAAGTTGTATGCAGAGTTAACATGGACACTAGGCAGAGCAGGCGTTTATCCCTAACATGTAGAAAAGTAAAGGAATAATTGCTCTTCAATATACAGTTTCTTTAATATCAAAGACATTAAGTCAATACAAATAGGAATATTGTTTAATAAAATGATATCATGCAATAAACAAAAAATTAACCACCTCAAAATAAATAAATAAATAGTGCAATACTTCTCCCACCATCAAGAAGAGCCCACAAGGCATTCATTGGAAAATAATGAACTTTTTAATGCACCCTCAAAGAGACTGCATACACAGAACCCTTCAAACCCTCTTCTATACATCTTGGTTAATCACGATCAATAGAGTCCAAGTCAGTGATGATTATGCACAGAATTATTGAATCTGTGGCTCCTTCCATTGCTCCTGGGAGAACAGGAGATGGATAAAGGCAGGCATGAGTTCACAAGTATTTATTAAAGATATTCGGGCTATCTTTTATTATGGACAGAATAAATTTAATGCTCTTTCTATGATATTATCAATATCTTACCTCAGTTATATTTACGAGTTTACAGATAGAGGTAAATGGACAAATCCAGAAACATTATAAAGGAGTTAAAAGGAGGATAGTGCTTATGTGCTAATTGATGCTCTTTTCTTAGCCACTATTATATTAAAGTAACAGTAATTTGTGTCTTCTCTCCTGACTAGATCAGAAGCTTCATGAAAGTAAGACCTATCATCAATTTTTCTATCCAGCACCTAGCACAATGGACTAGCATTTAACAAATGTTAATTAAATTGAATCTAACTAAATGATTAAATTCTTCACAGGCCAGTGGCTAATGACATCATAATAACCAGGACTTACTTTTATGCACCAATGATTTGTGATCTTACCACCCTGACTCTCCCACAAGGACAGACAGAGAAGGCTGCCATTCTAACACAAGTGGTCTTTTTGTGAGTTGTTCTGGAGGAAAAAGTCACCACTGTGCCACCAAACTGGTGAACCTCACACAATTTAGTCAGGTTGGATCTCAAGAGATAAACAGAATCTGTGACCAAGCATGTTTCACTTGGAATCTCCTGCCAGACCTCCTATACTATTGTCAGACTCGGAACAGAGTCACCTCCATATCACAAAGGGGCAGTTTTAATAGGTTCTAAAGTCACACAAAAGCAAAAATGAATCTCAAAAATTAAAAGCATATCCACAGCATTTATGTGAACTGCACATTGTGTGTTCATGGAAAACTTCTAACACCATCACCAATCTGGATTTGCCCTCCAGGTATGTCCTAGACACAGTTTAATACTCCAGGGAGAAGATACCCCCCCTACTGCCTTCAGAAAATAGTCCTCATACTGTAGCAACCCCTTTTCAACTTATCTGATGGTCTTTGAGAGTTGTTACAGACAAAAAAATTGACCAGCCCACAGCCAACTTGGTAAGAGCCTCTTTGAGCTTAGGTAGGCTGGTCCTAAGAAGACAGACATCATTTTCCATCTTGGTAGCACCTGCTAAAGGTTGGGCTCTATTGGCGCAGCCTTCCAGACTCTACGGTCAATTCCAACCAAAATTTCATTACTCACATGAAGAAAATTTTGAAATTCAAGAAGAAATGCTTCATGTTGAAATAGAAAGCAAAAAATGTGGCAAAGAATTTGGTTAATAGAAAAGATTGTTTAACCATAAAATGAGTGCACTATTCCTACTACTAGGGAAAACATGGGGAATGAAATAGCTAGAAATGAGGTAATGTAGGAAGTTATCTTTGACTCATGTCTATGTTTGAGTAAAGAACTTCCATCGAACAAATCCTAATTATAGACAATGACAAAGTCCTTGTTCTGGGCAAACAGAATCAATTAGAGAAGCAGACATTTAAATTCAAGTACATGTAAGCTAGATGTCTGATACTGAACAGACCACTAGAAATGCTCTCTACTCTGGTATCCACACTATTTGGGGAGACACACACTGCCTGTTCAATTAAGAAGTCAACCTGAACTGGTCCAACTATGGTTACCAGGCGCACAAGAGCTTACCTACCTGGTGGCTAAAGGATCAGAGCTTCACTGAGGAT
Organism: Monodelphis domestica; assembly: GCF_027887165.1. Taxonomy (NCBI): domain Eukaryota; kingdom Metazoa; phylum Chordata; class Mammalia; order Didelphimorphia; family Didelphidae; genus Monodelphis; species Monodelphis domestica. Next base: position 34,811,218 of record NC_077229.1, read on the forward strand.
ATTTGAGCAGATTTGCTTCAAAGAGATAGATATTAAAGATACCACATAAGAAAATGAGCTGCAATAAACATTTTACAGGAAAAAATAATTGTTCTTTCAAAGCATCAGAAGACTGGAAGAAAGGGGAAAGGCAAGGAATCTTGGCACTGCAATGAAGCAAGGATAAATAAAGTGTCCCTTCCAGGAAGGGTGGAAATTGACTAAAAGTTAGATTAAAAACTTTTGCAAAGAAAATAGAGATGAAAAGAGAGAAGCCAGCTAATTTTTTTTAACCAAAAGAAAAGGAAGGCCCTCAAATAGAAACAGAAAGTCGTGCTTTGTTATAGGAGTTGAAATGCTTCAGACTTATGAACCTTAAGCACCAAAGAGGAGGGAATTCATTGCAAAACCCCACTGTACTCTTGGGCATCTGATAAAAGCTTTTTGGTAAGCTAATAGCTTAATGGTTAGGCAGAACTGGCACAGGGGTCTCCAATGAGCAATGAGGCTCGAGTTTCTGCTCCAGGTTTCACCTGAGATGCTCTCCTTCACTAGGTGGCAGTAAAGTGAATATACTTTATGTCAACTTGTAACAAGATCTACAGATCAGGTTTTATCATTTGACCTTTCTGAACTCATGATGTCATCTGTTTTCACCACACTTTTAACTATGAGGCAGCAATTGGAGGGAGGGGATGCTTTCTGAGACTCACAAAGCAAGACTGGCATGGTGTATCTCACGTGAAACCCTCGGAAAGAGCCCTGCCACTCCTCCTCCATAAGAAACTCTGGGAAAACACCTCTTCTGAAATAAAGGAAGCATGCTCCTTCCTTAACATCACCCAAGTACCTTGGGGCTCTAAAGCTCCAGGGGGTGGGGAGCCTCTAAACTGCCAGGACCCTAACTATAACTAGATCCTAGATCGTGCATCAAATCTTTCTATAGACAGAGGCAAGTCCAATTTTCTCACTTATGCACTAAAAAATCCACTACTTAAACAGAAATCCCCACAATTGTGCTAAATCTTTGATCCCAAAAAGTCAGTTCAAAATGCATAATAGCACTTAGAATTTTCTGTTAAAGTTCTTTTTCTGTAATTCGGAAAAACTTCTCATAGAAGAAGGTAGCCTGGAAATTGATGGGATGCTCATCACGTGGGGAATTTATAAACAAGTTGTAGCATATGATTGTGCTGGAATACTACTGCACCATAAGAAATGACACATGGGCCCAGAGACAGGAGGTCCTAGGTTCAAATCTGGTCTCAGACACTTCCCAGCTGTGTGACCCTGGACAAGTCACTTAACCTCCATTGCCTAGCCCTTACTGCTCTTCTGCTTTAGAACCAAGACAGTATTGATTCTAAGGTGGAAGGTAAGGGTTTAAAAAAAAGAAAAGAAAAAGAAATGACATGTGGGTTAATTTTTTAAAAACATGGAAAGACTCACATGAAATTACAAAGAGTGAAATGAGTAGAAACAAGGAAACATTAAATACAGCAACAGAAATATTGTTTGAAGGTTAATTGTGAATATTCACCTCCATAGAAAGAATGGATAAAAAGAAACATTTATGACATAGTTTTATAACTTTTTTTGGGGGGGGTAAAATAAGGCCTTCTTTAGTGAGGAAAGAGGAAAGAGTGAAGGAAATACCTGCAAACTAAAAAGGAAGGTAATCATGTATAATTACAAAATTTTATAAAAAGGTCATCATCATGACATTTTTTAAATGCATAGAAGACAAGGAAGCAGAGGCAAATAGGACATAATGCTAGAAATCGAAAAGACTAGAAATGCTCTCATCTTCTCGTTTTATAATTAGGAAAATGAGGCCTAAAGAAGTCAGCTGAATTGTCCAAATATACCTACTAGTTATTGATGTGGGTGCATTTAGAACTAAGACTTGCAGCTCATCTCTTAGTACATTTTAATAAGGAGGAGCAGGGGGCAATTTTGGAAGTAACATATCGAATTCATGTAGAAAAAAATTCAGGTTTAAAAAAAACCCAAGCCGTATGAAATGGATTTGTGGCTTCATATAGAATCCTCTTCTTATGTTCTTCTGTGCTTATGATATCTTTTCGCAGTCTGAATGAAAACTAAAATTTTTAAAAGGACCTTACAGAAAAAGCCAATTGCTTTTTTCTCAAAATGTTACTATGGTGTAGGGGGCAGCTGGGTGGCTCAGTGGATTGAGAGCAAGACCTAGAGACAGGAGGTCCTAGGTTCAAATATGACCTCAGACATTTCCTAGCTGTGTGACCCTGGGCAAGTCACTTAACCCCCGTTGCCTAGCCCTTACCACTCTTCGGTCTTGGAACCAATAAACAGTATTGATTCTAAGGCAGAAGGGAAGAGTTTTAAAAAATGTTACTATAGTGTAGAATAAAAGTTTCAGTCTTCTTTTAAAGAAAAGAGGCATGATATTTTTAGGGAAATCTTAACAACCTCTGCCAAAAATGACTATAGATAATGCTGTGTCTCCTTGGTCATCTCCTCTAAAACATTCTTGACAGACAATCATCAAAACCTCTTCTTGAACACTGCAAGTTACGGCTCCCCTGAGCCCAGCCCAGTCAGACAGCTTTAATTGTTAAAAAGTTTGTTGAAATCTTCACTCTGTAACTTCCCCACACTAAATATGGCCGTGAAGCAACAAAGCATGACTATTCTCTCTTCCTGTCATAAACTTTCAAACACCTATCCTCTTAGATTCTCTCTTTTCAGACAAAATATTCTTCAATATTACTCCATTGTTTCTCATATGAAGTCAGTCAGTTCATCAAAAAGCATTTTTCAAGAGCCTACTATGTGCTAGACATTGTGGCAAGCACAGGGCATACAGAAAAGACAGAAGACAGTCCCTACTCTCTAGGAGCTCATAGTCCAGTGTAGAAAACAGCATGCAAATGCCTACATAGAATAAGATAGGCACAGAATAAATCAGAAATAATCAACAGAAGACAATAGCATTAAGGGGGATTAGGAAAGGCTATTCACCAAAGGTGAGATTTTGGCTGGAACTTAAAGGAAGCCAATAGGCAAAGATCAAGCAGTGCCAATGGCCAGAGTTGGGAAATGGAGTGTCATATGTGAGGAAAAGCAGCATCACTAGATCTCCAGGAACATGGAGGAGGGCAAGGTGCAAGAAGCCTGGGAAGGCAGGAGAGGTTGCAGACTGGAAGTTATTAACCTGGGGGTCAGGGGGATATGGTCGGATCTACACTTGAACTGGAGTGGGGAGAGACAGGCTATTGCACTAAGACATGAGGAGGAGAAAGCTGGCCCTGGGGTGGTGCCAGTGTCAAGGGGAAAGGAGGAGGCCCATTTAAAAGGTATAAAACAGACATGGAGTAGCCAGTCCCCTCTTCCCAGTTTCTCAGACTCACAACCCAGGAGTCTTCCAGAATTCTTCACTATCTCCCCCACACACCAGGTCAGAGATTTCAGTTTTGTGCCAATTCTCCAATATGCCCCCTTCTCTCCTCTGACACTGCCAGCCCTAGGTGCAGGTGCTCATCCCCACACACAGACTACTGCTATAGCTGCTGCAGGGTCTGCAGGCCACAGGTCTGTCTCCACTCTGATCTATTTCCATTCAGCCACAAAAGGGATTTTCCTAAAATGCATGTCATCCCCTTCATCTGCTCACAAATACTCAACAAACTCCAGTGGCTCCCCATTGCCTCCAGAAACAAATACAAAATGCTCTGTTTGGTGCTCAAAGCCCTTCATGATCTGCCCCTTCTTTCCCATCTCCTCACCCTTTCCTCCCCAGCACATACTCTTCCTTCCAGAGCCACTGATCTCCTAGTTGTTCTCAAATATGAGCCTCCAAATCTTGGCTCCAAACATCCTCCCCAGCTATCCTCTGGCCCGGGAATGCTCTCCCTTTTCCAATCATTCTTCTGACCTTCTGGGCTCCCTTTAAGTCCCAATTAAAATCCCTTCTACAGGGACGTCAAAGGGAGTCTTTCCTAGCCCCTCTTAATTTCACTGCCTTTCCTCTGTTAATAATTTTCTAGTTTTCCTGTATAGAGTTTGTGGGTATATATGTGTTTGCATGTTGTCTGCCCCATTAGACTGCTCCATGAGGGCAAGGCCTGTCTTGCCTCTTTTTGTATTTCCAGCACTTAGCAGAGAACCTAGCACATAGCAGGGACTCAATAAATGTTTAATGAAACAGGTTGTGGTATATGATTATAATGAAATACCATAGTGCCATAAGAAATGACAAACAAGATGATCACCAAAAAAAAAAAAAACCCTGGAAAGATTTATAGGAAGTGATGCAAAGTGAAGTGAGCAGAACCATTGGAATGTTGTACATGGTAACAGCAATAACATGCAATGATCAACTGGGAATGGCTTAACTATTATCAGCATCAGCAATGCAAAGATCCAGGAGAGCTCCAAGAGACTCCTTCCAAAAAAGGCTCTCCACCATCACAGAAGGAGCTGGAACCATGCCATTCTTCCCTTTATTTCCTCCCTGAATTTTTCTCTACATTAAGTAATATGTGTCTTCATTCACAACAAAATGAACAGGGAAATATAGATTGTACAACTTAAATCACATGGCTTGCTCTCTTGGGGAGAAGAAAGGGTAAGAAGGAGGCTGGAAATATGAATCACAAAATGTCAGGAAGTAATTATTTTTTTCTTTGTTTTTAACATTATTTTATTTGGTCATTTCCAAATATTATTCATTGGAAACAAAGATCATTTTCTTTTCTTCCCCCCCACCCCCTTCCCACCACCTCTCCCATAGCCAACGCGCGATTCCACTGGGTATCACATGTGTTCTTGATTCAAACCCATTTCCATGTTGTTGGTATCTGCATTAGAGTGTTCGTTTAGAGTCTCTCCTCAGTCATATCCCTTCCACGCCTGTAGTCAAGCAGTTGCTTTTCCTCAGTGTTTTTACTTCCACAGTTTATCCTCTGCTTGCGGATAGTGTTTTTTAGATCCCTGCAGATTGTTCAGGGACATTGCATTGACACCAATGGAGAAGTCCATTACCTTCGATTGTACCACAGTGTATCAGTCTCTGTGTACAATGTTTTTCTGGTTCTGCTCCTTTCGCTCTGCATCACTTCCTGGAGGTTGTTCCAGTCTCCATGGAATTCCTCCATTTTATTATTCCTTTTAGCACAATAGTATTATTCCATCACCAACATATACCACAATTTGTTCAGCTATTCCCCAATTCCCCAATCATTTTCCAATTTTTGGCCACCACAAAGAGCGCAGCTATGAATATTCTTGTACAAGTCTTTTTCCTTATTATCTCTTTGGGGTTCAGGAAGTAATTATTGAAAATTGTACCAACACAAAATCTGGGGTAAAGAAATTTAAAATGAGGGCTGTAAAAATAATAAATGGCAAGTTAAAAAATAAAATATTTATTGAAATATATAAAGAAAAAAAAAGGATTTCTAATTCTAAGGGATTCTAAATTCACTCAAATGAACTCCCTGGTTCTGCAAGGAACCACTTCTCCTGTGTTTCACAGGTTACACTTATCCTCCCTGATCTGACTAACCCAAATTTACACTATCTAAATAAAAACTACTGCTATTATCCTTATAATTCTTAACTTCACCTTCAAATTATAATATAGTAAAGCCTTAGTAGACTCAGAGTCCAAATCAAAGACCAGGTTTTTCTTTGGTCTTCTCAGAGTTAAATCAATCTATAAAAACTGTGATAGTCAATAATGTTTCCAAGTTGGGAAAGGAAAACACTGAGCCCCTTCAGGTCTTTCCCTCAGACAGAGAGAGAGGCAAAGATGTTACCTCATCAAAGATTTAATCAGGACAGGCCCTGTCTTAACATGGACACCACATGCCTATTAATGGAGTCTAAAATTTCATTAATATTATTTGGGGGAGTGAGAGAACACTGCTGGTTTATACTGAGTTTGTCAACAATTTCCCCTGCCCCACCAGCCTTTTAAACATGAAATGCTACATCATTCTTCAATCTCTTAACTGTACTTTCATCCAGTTCACTCTACCTCTATTCTGTCTAGAAAGAAATTATGAGAGATTCAGTCAAATATTTTTTCTTTTTAACCCTTATCTTCTATCTTAATATCAATATTAAGTATCAGTTCCAAAGCAAAGGACTAGTAAGAGCTAAGCAATGGGGGTTAAGTGTCTTGCCCAGAGTCACACAGCAAGGACCTCCCATCTCCAGGACTGGTTTTCTATCTACTGAGCCAAGCTAGCTGCCCCCAAATGCCTTCTTGAAATCAAGTTACAAGAATGTTATGGCATACCATCCTGATCTAACATTCTTCTAATCCCATCAAAAAAGGAAATGATGATAGTTTGATATAATTTGTTCTTAGCAAATCCTGTGCTGATCAGCAACATTTTCTTTTTTAAAGTGTTCACAAGCTATTTAATCATTTCTTCCAGAATTCTGTTAGGAATTAACATTCAACTTTCCATCTTGTAGTTTCTGGAACCCATCTTACATAAATGCTTTCCATTGAAAAATCAGCATATTTTATCCATCACTTATCTTATGACACCTCTCCTATGCACCCCAGCTACTCAAGGGCAGTAAACAGTGGGTCTAAACATACCTAAATGTTCTTTCAGTGGAGGGAATGAAAAGAAAGAAGGGATATGAGGGACATCACAAAGGTGATCTTTATAGACCAGATAGATAAAATATACTTCAGTGCATTTAGGGTACATACACTTTAGGCCTAAAGAAAAAAAACTACTATTCTTATTAGGTTCCATTTCTGCAAAAGAAAACTTAAAAGAAGGAAAGAGAAAAAAGGAATTAAAGAAAAACATACAGAGAAGAAATAGTGAAATGGTTACTGGCTCTTTAAGAAAATCCTCAGAGAAACATAACTGTAGAAAGCCTGGTGAATACAACATTGATTGGGAGTGAGGTAACCACAAACACCACTGTCTCAAATGAAAAGGGATTCAAGATCTGACCCAGAAAACAAGCATCGTAACCACTGGATAAAATTTTAATGATAAACACAAGATGCTGTACATACAGGCCAGATTGAATTATCTGATGTTAGGCCATAAACGTAAGGCTCTTTTGGAAAGAAGAGATGCTAGGAGCCTGCTCTGACCCACAGATCAAGTTTCATTCTATTGATCCATGAAACTGGCATCTCCTGCCTTTCATGCTGGCCTAAGCTGAAGAATAAATCTTGGCCAAGAAAGGTAACAAAGGAAGGATTGACATAGTACTGGTGGTCTTCACTTCATAAAGACTACATCTAGGATGAAAAGTCCACATTTGGCTTGCTTGGAGTAGGAGAATCCAAAAAGACAACATCTTGGCCTTAATTCTTATAGCTTTTAGAGTATTGCAAATATCTCTTAACTGAACCAATATATACCTTCTTGAGATGTCAGAGAATTATAGAATTCCAGGAAGGTAAAGACATCAGAAATGATCTTGTCTAATCTTCTCATTTTACTGAGTAGAAAACAAGGTCAAAAGAATGACTGAGATACCCAAGTTGATAACAAGTAGATAGATAATGTATTTTTATGGCATTCATCTCCAACTTGCAGAATATTTTACAAAGGTTTACTCCAAATAGTTCTGTGACACCCAAGATGAACATACTAATCTTGAAATATGAGTAAACATAAATAAAAGGACAAAGTGGAAAGATAGCCTTTCTCCTGGGCATATGTTGTAGGTTAAAAGCACCAAATACTGCCAATACTGCTTTTTCCAAAGCATTAATTGTCCATTAAAATCTTCCTGCCTACCATTTGGAATTTCAGCCCAATCTTGAGTGTCATTTAAGAATGCTACTTAAGGAAAGCTTTCCCTATATTCACTAAAGAAACAGACCTGTTTGCTCTTATTATAAAGATATGCCTAGGACAATTTCCCCTTGAGTAAGCTACTCTTTTCAGGTGAATCACTCAGATTTGAAGTAAAACTCTTAAGTGTTCTAATCTGCACTTTACAATGCATACTTGGCATGATGATGCAGAAACATTTATGATCCATAAAGAAAAATGGTCTTCCTATTACAGTGTTGCATGTGGGTATCTCTGTAGCAATTTATGAAGAATTCATAAGTGGTTTTCTGTGCAGAAAGCGGAGAAATTTACAGATGTGAAAGTGAAATTAGACTTCAGGTATGTTGAGACACATAAAGAGCCTATTTCAAGGCAGCTTAAACAGCAACCATATACTATGTGGTAAGGAAGGAAGATAATGTGTGGTCATAGTCCTTAATCATAATAAAGGCTTCAAAAATAAAGAATTAGTATAGACACTGGTTTGTACCAACTCTTATTCTTCTCATTTGACTCTTTTATGTCTTCATAAAATACAAACTATTTACCCTAATGAAAACCCAACACGACATGCCACAAGAGTAATTTAAAAGCTTAGGAAGTCTTATTAAGATAAATGGCTTAAGGATCCCACTCAATAGGAGGCTGATTCTATAGTTTGAGTCTCATTATTAGCTGTAGAACAGTGAGAAGTATCGTGGAAAGAGCAGAGAACTCAGTCAAAAGCAACTTTCCATCCTAAGAATTAGATGCAATGACAAATGGTGCTGTTATCAGTCAAAGATTTATGTCTCACACTATCCTAAAGGACAAGGGTGCGTAAAAGACGTCAAGATCAAGAGGAAAAAAGTACAAATATTTTTGCTTACCCAGCAATCACAACACCATCGCAAGAGTGGACATCGCATAGAACTTTACCAAGCTCATATTGCAACTGGCTCACAGCACCATTGCGATTCTGCATTAAAGAAATTGAAAATATTTTTATGCTATTGTTGAGATCATCTAACAAAATATCTAGGTAAGTCTCAGTAATTTTAAAATTTTCCAAAAGTATTACCATGTTCATAATCTTTCTGACCATCAGGAAAATAAAGAGAAAAGTCGAAGAGAGAGAGAGAGAGAGAGAGAGAGAGAGAGAGAGAGAGAGAGAGAGAGAGAGAGAGAGAGAGAGAGAGAGAGACTTTCATAATAACTCCTTTACAACCCAGACTCATATAGATGAAAGTTCTTAAGACTAACATTGAGACAGAGCTGGAAGGAATCTCGGTTCTTATCTAGACCAGAGATTATCAAACTCAGCCCAATGCACCAGAATTTCCCAGTGCATTGAGAATCAGATTAAAATGTAATTGGGAAATGTTTAACAAAATAAGTGAAAATACAATACTATACAGATAATGTTAAATTGTGTTTTTCCAAATCAACTTGGGCTGGCAGGAATCAACACCACAGATCTAGACCAACCAACCTCCTCATTATAAAGATGAATAAATGAACAGGAAAGAGTAACTATCTTGCCAAAGGACCCTTGTAAGTGGCAGACCTGAGATTTGAATCAAGGTCTCTGATTCCAAGTCCAACAATTTTCCTACTGGGCCACTATAGTATGTGCACCCATTGGGAAATCTGGGATTAGTTGTGCAATATGTTATGTACTATAGCATGTCTAGAGATGTTAACTCTAATTCCAGGTTTATCCCAAATGGGAAAGTCCTGGAACTCAGAGATATCTTATAAGGGAGCCTCATAGATTGCACCCAGAAAATACCAGATCAAACTTTAGAAGTGACAGGATAAAATAGAGTTGGTCTACTAAAATAATGCCGGCTCAATAAGAGTTGCCCCAAAACATAACCAATTGTTAAGCATCTGGGAAGTTCACTGAATTGAACTGAACAGACCAGTGGTCTCTAAATCTATTCCAATCTAAACCAAATGTAACAACCGAATATCATTATTTATAGGTTTATAATGCTAGAATTTAGATAAGATCCTACATGACGACATTAAATTTAATAAATGATTCATCATGTTCATTGCACTATTATTATTTATAATCCCTTAGTAGTCTGATGAGAAATGAATCCAAGGCAATCCTCTCATGGAAGTTTTCCCAGTGTTCTGACACTAAGTTCTCAATTCTAGTTTCACTTTTTTTCCCCCAGAAATTTCAAGATTTTTCAAGAAATATTTAGTAGGAATAATCTTGATTCTAGAGAGCAGATAATGAAACATAACTGTTTCTCCTCTAAATAGAAAGATGGCAGACTATACACATAGAGATATGTAGTCAAAGTGTGAGTTTATTTTACTTAACTGTACTATTTTGTTATAAGGAAGGATTCTAGCGTATAATATGGCATGTGAGTGAGTGTTGGAAGGATATAACAATGACATTAAAAATAAAAGACATCAAGAAAACCTTTTTAAAATAAAATATAATAATTTTTAAATTGCTACTAAATGACTAGTGCATATAAGGCTCACTATCAAAATGAGGAGAGAAAGTATAGTCATAAAACAGCTTAAACAACCTGTGGAGCTACATAGGAGCTATCATAATATGATTAAGCATCAAATAAATGGGACAGAAAACATGTACTGTGGGTTCAGTGGCTGGAGGGACCTTAATGGTAATGGGATAAAGGTTTTGCAGAAGAGGTAGTACCTTCCTAAGGCACTGAAAAAACAAGATCGTACTATTTGATCTCTATAGGTTCTAACTTCAAATAGAGGCTGGGCTCCACCAATGAGAATTCTTCCCTTATCTCATTCACAGATAGTTCTCGGACACAAAGACCTTGCCTTGGTCAGTTACTCTGAGTCACTCCTCAAACCCAGGTCATATCAGCACTAAAACCATACAACTAGAATTAAATCATCTTGTTTTCTGAATCTCAGGTTTTCTAATTTATCTCCTTTGACTCTTCATACCTATCCTTTGTCTTGATTGACTTAGCTGCCTCACTCTGTAAAGATGTTCTATCAATCAATAAACACTTGTTAAATGCCTACCATGTGCTTAGTGCTGGGGACATAGACCCACATCTAAGGCATCACAGGTCAATGGCATCATTGCCACTTTTTCAGCCAATCTTGAAATCAACATTCTGAAATCTACTGTATACCTGACAAATTTTTACAGTGAAGCGACAGATTACGATGAAATGTATAATTTATGTTTGGAGAGGAAGGTTCTCACTATGAAGTAGTTCTTAGGATCTCAGAGCTTCTAAGCTGCCCCCTCTCCTGCCCAGCCCCTCCTGACACCCTTTAGGCCACTGCATGTAGCCAACAAATGATGATTTTGGAAGTCTATTATACAGTTGCAGACAGAGCCTCCAGAATCAGGATAGCCATGTTTCAATGTTCAAGGCTAAAATGCCCAACAGAAAATATCAATATACACTTAACTCCACTAGGACAAGTGCTTCTCGTCTTCAGCTGCCCAGATCAAAAGTATTCATCACTCAACTGCTCAATCTACTAAAGAGGTACGAGAAAGGAAAACCACTAGCCATAAAAATAGGTATACATCACCATTAGTAATAAGCAAAAATATGATCATCCAAATGTCTACTAGGCCATATGTTCCAAGTGGGTTTAACCTTGAGAGGTAGAGCAGGGTGCAGAATGGAGACTATCTTTATAGTCTAGTCTATGCAGACGTTCATGGGAGTAAATGGGCGCACAGTTTGTCTTACTACCCTGAGAAGAGCATTCCAAAATGATGCACACAACAGCTATTTCCTACAAAAAGAAAAAAAAATACTCTGGAAAACTCCTAGCTATGATTTAATATTTCTAAAGAGATTCTAAAATGATAAACAAAATGGAGTCAAGCCAGTGGTGAAAATAGAATCTAAAATGCTTAGCAATCTCTTCCTTACATTTACTAAGAATGGTATCTTCAACCCCTCACCTCCAAAATGGTGACACTTTTCATTTTTTCCATTAAACTTAAGAATGAATGAAGGTGAATGGGAGCTTATATTAAGGACTAATGAACAAAGATTAACTCAATAACCCCAACTGAGAAGAGTTCCAGAAGTTCTTCCTAAATGCTGCTATGGAGAATGGAGTTGCTTTTCCAAACCCAAACAAAATGGGCATCAATTAAGCGACAGCTGAGGGAAAAGCTCATCAATCTCCCCACAGCTTTCACTTGGGGCACTTCACCTCATGTTGCCATTCAAAGGTTCTGGCTTTGAGTTTCTTAATCCTCTCCTGAGTTAGTCTCCTACAGGTTAGTCTCCTGGACATGTTTACCTTCCAGTTGGTTCTTAACGTGTGTTCCTTGGCACGGGATTCTTGGAAGACAAGTTTCCAGCAGGAGCAATCAGAGATGCTGGTATCTGGAAGGTACCCTTCCTGTTGGCACAATCTGTACCACAACACTTCATCTTCTGCAAGAACCTTCCACGTCCTGCTCACCTAAAACAGCCCAAGTGACATAAATGTCAAATTAAGCAATTACAGAAGCCCCACTGCCATCCAAAAATCAATCAACACCTTTATTACTGCCCTAGATTTATGGCAGTGTAAAATGCCTCGTTAACAAAATGCTTTGTGTTGAAAAAAATATATGCAAAATGTTTCCAGTTTTTTCTCCCAAGACTTCAAAACTGTTGAACTACTACCTAGAACATTTAATCAAACTATCACATATAAATGTGTGAGGTTTTAAGAAGCTAAATAAAAATGCAAAAACCATGTAGCTTCAAATGTGTTAACATCTATATTCTGTAGTTATATAACATCTTTCATAAGAGACTCTCAGTGCCAGCAAGCATTATATCTCTTCATATTAATTAGAAGATTGACAAAGAAAAGGAAAATAATGCCAAAAAAGTCACAGAAATTCAAGGATACAATAAAGAACAGGAAATACAACTAGTGACTTTCTGTCATCTATTGGTAAACCACATTCCTTTAATTCATATATATATATATATATATATATATATATATACTCTCTAGAGGGAAAATTAGGATTCTATTAATGCTCATAATCTTAGCATACTTTCAAAGTAGGAAAGTACAGCTTTAGCAAAAATGGGACTAAAATGACACTAACCCCCATGTTTTCTTAATAGGAAATGTAAGCTGCCAACCAGGACTGATATAATGGAATTAAGTTTGTCTAGAAGAATACTTTTTAAAAGCCAGTAGCATCCAGGGAAAATGAACCATTTTAGATTCTGGTGCTTTCTTTCAACCTTCACTTATAAAGAGATTTACGATGTAACAGAATGACATACAAAGTTGGTTGGACTGCAAAGGATGGACTTTGTTGGCAAGAATCTGAGACTGGTTCAGACAGATTAATATGATCTGGGGTCCATGGTGTATTAAGGTAACAAATGATCAAGTGGTTAGTGCTTGTTCTTAAGCCTAAGATTGCTCACATCTAATAAAATGAGTCCAGTGGCCCAGAGTCCATAGCAGTAACCTGTGCTCTTTACCTGAAGGGCATTTTAAAACATTGAGTATAGCAGGCAGGGAGAGGAAACTGAGAAAGACCAAGGCGGACAGAGGTCGAGAGAATGTTGTAGGAACTGTAGTGTATAAGTGTACCCTGTTTCAATGTGTACAAGTAAATGCATATGGCTATGTGTGTGCTTCCAAAAATGTCAAGTCAAAAATTAAACAGGGAAAATTCACAAAATTCAAAAGGATTCCAATTTCCCAAAAGGGTTCGCTGCAAAATTTCTTTAAAGTATAAACTTCTTTGGTATGCATAGCATACTATTTCCTTTACAAAAATAATAGCTTTTTCAGACACATTTATATCATCCCTTATTTCATAAACTCCAGGGTTCCTTATCTCTTCCTGGATCACAAATGAAATCTTTTGTTTGGCATTCAAAGCCCTCCACAGCCTGGCCCCTTGGGATCATTCTACTCTTATTATACCTTTATGTTGTTTAGCCCTTTCAGCCATATCTGCCTCTTTGTGACCCCATTTAGGGTTTTCCAGAAAAAAATATTGGTGTGGTCAGCCCTCCTTCTCCAGCCTATTTTACAGATGAGGAAACTAAGGTAAATAGGATCAAGGATGAGCCCAGGGTCACCCAACTAGCAAATGTTCGAGGCTAGATCTGAACTCAGGTATTCTTGACTCCAAGTCCAGCTCTATCCACAGCATCACCTAGCTAGCTGCCCCTCCAAGTACTCTTCATCCAGTGATACTAGACTCCTTGCAGTTCCTTCAATTCAATTCTGTAAACACCTATTAAGTGCCTATTGGGGCCCAGGCACTATACTACATAAATAAGAAAAAAAATCGTCCCTATCCTCTAGGAGCTTACAATCTAATGGAGGGGAAGACAACACAGAAAAGGATACTGGTATACACCTCTAGAGAAAGAGCTGCTGGAGTTGGATGATGTGGATCAAAGCAGACGATCTTTTACACCAGTGTATTTGGGGTTTGGGTTTCCTATGACAGTGCTCTTACAATGACCAATATGGAAGTGAGCTTTCCATGATAATACAGGTATGGCCCAGATCAAATTGCTTACCATCTCTGAGAAGGAGGAAGAAAAGATGGTTTGGGTCTTATAATTTTGGGAAAGTATTTTGAAAATTATTATTGCATGTAACTAGGAGAATAAAATAGCTTTGAATTTAAAAATGAAGGTAAATTTCTTATAAAGGAAGCTGGAAAGGGTGGAGATAGGGCTAACAAGTGGAATCAAAATGGGGAGGAGATCTTTTTCCAGAGATTAGTTAGACCAAGTGGAGATGCAAAGGCCGGGTCTACAAAGGAAAGCTGTGGCTGAATTGAGTGTTCCACCGTCTGGCCCTCCAATCAAAGGAGAGAGGAGGCTGAGGGAGGCAGGAAGGCCCATTGCAGTCACTTTGCCTGGTTATGCCCCATGCCTGTAACATTCTTTTCCCTTTGCTTCCACACTTCCTTGGCTTCCTTCAAGCTGCTTCCTATAGAGTCCCCTTCAGCAAGGGGCCTTTCCTTGTCCTCTTTAATCTTAATGTTTCCTTCTGAGATGGTCGCCCATTTATTCTGTCTCAATCTCAGATTGAGCTCCCTGGGAGCAGGGATCCCTAGTTTTTGCCTTTCTTTTTATCTTCCAGTGGCTGGCACATGGTAGGCAACTGATAAATGCCAGGTGAATGACAACTATGTAGAACAGAAGTCACCTGCATTATCAGGAAACAATGTAGTATCATGGGAAAATGATTAAATGAGGAAAAATCCATTAGTCTCAGCTCTTTCACTGACTAAACATGTAGCTTTGGGGCAAATAACTTAATCTCTCTTTGTGAGACTCTGTTTCCATATCTGTAAAAACAAGGGCAATGCATTATGTCATCTCTAAGGTTCTCTGCAGCTTAAAAATTCCAAGATTCTATTATTTCTGTACCTAAATTTCCCTACCTAGAAAGTAGGAATAATCACACTTGCCCCATGAATCTCAAAAGGTTTGATGGGGAAAGAATGTGTGTGGGATAACAATATTACCTTATATTTCTACAATACTAACTTTCTACAATGCACTTTCCTCCTGACAACTGCATGAGTCAGTGTTGCAATATTATTAAGCTCATTTTACAGACAGGAAACTGAGATTCAGAAAAGGCTATGCACCTTTTCCAGGAACTAGAATGTGTTAAAGGTAGGACTTGAACCCTGGTCTCCTGATGTCAAGTAAAGGGGGTAAGGTAGGAATAGGAAATATTATTTTATTAAGCACCTACTATGTGCCAGGCACTGGGCTAAGCACTTAACAAATATTGTTTCATTGGAACCTCATAACAACCCTGGGGGTAGATGCTGTTATTATCCTCATTTTACAGTTGATAAAACTGAGGCAAGCAGTGGTGACATGACCAGCCAAGTCACGTAGCTAGTAACTGTGTGAGGCTGTTTTTGAACTTGGCTCTTCCTGCCTCCAGTGCTGCTCCCTCCTGGCTGCACCCTGTACCTCTGCACTGTGCACTCTGGGGTCCCCAAGTGGATCAAAGGGTTGGTCCTGCCATGGCTCCTGCACATGGTCTAGAAGAAAGAAGACTGGACTTGGCATCAGAAAGATCTGAGTTTTAAATATATTTTAGTCACTCGCTGGCTTTGTTATAGAAACAGCTTTGAAGCCTATTTCTCCATCTGTAGAATAGGGATGAAATATTCATGGTACTGATCTTGTGGGATGGTTAAGGATTAAGGAGATAATACATATAAGGGGCTTTTCAAATATCAATGTGCCATGTAAGGGTCAGTTATTGTTAATAACTGACAATGGGAGATGGAATACACACCACTCAGCACAGAAGTCAAACCCTGTTATGATGAACTCCAAGGAACTGCTAAAAATTTGTTGTTCATACTGAACTTTTATTGCATCAAACATTATTTGAAAAAAGTAAACCACTAGCTGGGACTCTGAAATATTTTGTGTATAGATTTTTGTCAAGATGGTGGATATACATTGCCAATCCATGGCCTACACTGTGACAAGAGACATGGGATGAAACCCAACAAGGCACAGGAAGTTCAAAACTACAATTTCTTTTTCTGTTTCGAATTTTTTTACCTACTTGCCAACACACAAAAAAACTGAACTTCTGAATAAGGAGAATGGCAATGTCTTGGGCATCCAGAGGTATGCCAAAGTGCTGACAATCAAGGGCAAGGTCTGCTTCATCTTCATATTCTGGCCTCTGTAATGCCCAAGACACTTTGGCCCCTTTCTTCAAAATACCTGGTGTATGAATTTGGGTACAAATACAAGCTATGACCAAAGCAATGAGACAGGTTTTTGCATTTGGCCCGCAAAAGCAGCTTTTGTGTTTTAAAACCAGACTTTGAACCCAGAGATACACACATATATCATATGTAAAGATATACAAGCACAAAAGACGTAATAAGTTTGAGGGGGGTAACGTAGAGGTAGCGATCTCGGGCTACTTACAACACTTTCTTGACCTAAACTGCCAAATGTGGCAAATGGGTTTAAGACTTAGCTGCTTCTAAAGATCAAATAGTTGTTTTAAAGAAACTCATGGAATCAGAAGGCCCTCAGAGAAAACAATCAGCATCAGAACCAGGTTTAACTTATTCAAACCCATGCACTAATTATGAATTCTGCCCACAACATCTCCAACAAGTGAACTTCTAGCTCCAATGATAGGGACTTCATTATCCCCCAAGGCAGCCATTCCATTTTTAGACAGGTCTAATTGGGAAGTTTTGCCTTGTGTTGAGTTGAAATCTGCTCTCCTGTGACTTCTTACCCATTGGTTTGGTTCTATGGCCTTTTCCACACAATTTTCCAAGAACTGACAGCCATGTCTCCTCACTTCAGCCCTCCCCACATTCCTAGTTTCTCCAACTGCTGCTTTTATGACATAGTCTCTGGTCCCCTCTCTATCCTGGATGTGGCATCCATAACACTTCAAACGTGAACACAACATTTCCATTGTGGCCTGAGCAGGAAAAGTACAGCGGGATGAGCAGCTCCCTCCTCCCTTCTCTACTTGTTCTCCTACTCCCTTCTCCTGCCCTGGTTCTGCCCCAATCAATGCATGTCTCCCAGGATTCAATTCCAGTATAGTGCTATACAGCAAGCATTTAGTGAGTGCCTATCACTGTGATAGATTCTGAGAGAGACAGAATGCTCATGTGCTCAGCAGGCAGCAGACTGCATGACCATGCTGTGAAGAATCTGAGTGAAAGGCTTGTTTGGGTTAATTAAGCCCTTGAGAATCCCCAGCATTTTAGGGACATCCAATTCTAGATAACATCATGTGAGGCCCCCAAAAGAGACTGCTCTTGCATATATAAAATGTTTCCCACTTCTTTGATAAACTGGGGGGGGGGACTTTTTAAAGAAAACAAAAACATGAGGAAAAGAAAAGAAAAAACAATGTAGATTGTTCTAAAACTTTCGCCAATGCTTAAAGGACTTGTCCACAAAAGAAATCTCTCCCATTTGGGGATTTTAAAAAAATCAAATTCTATTAAATCCAGCCAGCTTACTAGCTTCTATTTTCCAAAGGCCCTAACATGGCCTTCTTTAATGCACCAGAACTGGCACGACAGTCCCCTGTAAAAGCCCCACTGAGCGAGCCTCAGCTGCAAGAAGTCTCTAATAAAAATGTCTCCAGCCTTTCACTTTACAACACCACTGTGAGCTGCTGTGTTAAAAAACAGCCCTTGGCTCCAGACCAGCTCGCTTAGCTCTGCTTGAGTTGGGGTGATGAGGCCCAGAAAGCAGAAGAGCCCTTGTCCTAGTTACATGTTGACATAGACACACACACAAAGTCGGCTTGCTGAGGACAAGCTGGCAAATCCTTTGTACTTAAGTTCAAAAATCAATGTGGCGGTGTTTATTTTTGAAGGTCACATGAAATGCTCCCCTCTTTACTTGGGCTGTCCCCAGAAGACGATGATTTTCTTATTCCCTCACTACTATATGCTAAGCTATCGGGTTGGTTTGCCCCTCCAGAAAGAGGGTTCCAGTCAGAGCTCAGAGAACAAAAGGGTTCCCCATGCCTCACCCCGAGTTCTCTGGTGACGTGTGATGATGCTTAAGTGCTGACAGATCCCTCCTCACAGCTAGGTCCTGTCTGCCCATGGCAATGCACATGGAAGACTCTGCTTCTAATGCAGGCAGGACCTCGATGTGATTTCGATATTCTTCCTTAGTTTAAAGATTTACAGACACAGCCTCCAAAAAGCCTCACATCTTGACCTTTTTTATCTAGACAAACAGCAACATCTTAACATCATACATGCAACTGCCTATTCTCTTGGTCTCATTTATCTCTTGCTTTTCTGATTCTATCAGAGATCGTTGAATCCTGGTATTTCTATAACATCCATTAATTAAATTAATTAAATTTCTAAGCCCTAAAAAAAGAAATTCTCTCCTACACAAAGATGGACTTAAGACATTTAACATATCATTTTCAGACTTAGTTTTTAAAGCACCTCACAGGTGTGAATACAGGTGTGGTTACCAACAGACAGACAGACAGATGGACAGACAGTCTTGGTTTATGTAAGTGGATGATGGCCACACACACCTGACAATTACCATCCACAGCATTAGCATTAGCTGTTAGATTCTAACTCAATTATCACACTATAATTTGTTTATATAATGAACCCTAGCACAATACCTGGAACATAGAAGGCACTTGATGAAGGCCTCTCGACTGACTAAATAGTCATGTGTTATCTCCCTTTATTAGACCCAGAGCTCCTTTAAAGGCAATTACCACAATGTCATCTCTTTGTTACCTTCCACAGCAAAGCACATTATTTGCATACAGTGTTTCCTAAGGGCTGGATGACTGTTACTCTGTTATGCTCTGGTCAGTTTTTAAAGTCACCAAAGTTTCCTACCTCCTGTGGGCACTACGCAAATGAGTAACACAAGCGACAAATACTCAAACAAAGAAGTGCCAGATTCATATACTCCCCTACAAACAGGGAGAGTGTCTGAGTGGATTTTTCAACACCAAACCCTCCCTTCAACAGAGCACAATTCCCTTAGAGACTACTAAGCCTTCAACTAGAGAACGCCAACGCCTCAGGAGCAAAACATCTAGGGTTCATCATGAGCTAGTGCAAAATAATAAGACCTTAGTCTATAAAACCCAATAAAGCAGGAAAAGTGGGGAGAATGGAAGAGACAAAATCAAAGAAAAAGGATTTCTCTAACTACTTAATTTGTGGCACACTTGCATTTCCAAAGACTTATACAATCAGGCTACTTTACTGTTAGTTACCAATTTGGCATAAAGAGCTAAGCAAACAGGTTTTCTCCAAGGGCACTCACAGAGTTCACAATGCCAATTCAACAAAACTGGCTCAATTTCATTAAAAACCCAAGGGACCTTGATTAAAAAAAAAAAAAGACCTCTACAATAAAAATACAAAGCAGCAGGACATTCCATTCGACAGAAGGGTTTTTTCTTGTTTCAAAAACAAAAACACCATGAGAAAAAATGAAAATGCTATTTATTTTTATTACTTCACCTTTCATTTTAACACTCCCAAATTAAGCCAATTCTATGAACTACAAGCCTTCAGTAAGCATTTACCCTGAAAGCCTCACAAAATCCTGGCCACCTGGGGCCATTATCCAAGAGGGTACATTATCCAAGAGCTGTATTCAAGAATATTTTCCAATTCTTATACACACTCTTTCCAAACCAGACTGAAAAAAAAAAAAGAAGTAAATCCAACTGGCTAAAGGGGGAAGATTTCTGGTAGACAATTGGACTACTGTGTTGTAAATGAGCTTGTTCACACCTGCAGAATAATCTCACCAGCATAACCAATCCACCCTGAAATGCAGCCCTGTTGTCTAGAAAGGGGGATCTCTTTTTCTACAAGATGATATCTGTAACTGATAAACTCTTTGGATGAGAGAAGCAACAGCAGATGTGAAAGCCACATGGCCCTCTCTCTACAAAGCAGAACAGAAAGCAATGCTCAAAGAAATGATTTCTTAAACAGCAGTTCCCTATCAAGAGGAAGATTTTATCTTCTAATGCTGACTTTTTTTTATAAAGCAGCTATTAAACTGTATTCCAAGATTACAACTAACAGTACCCGGCTGAAATCCAGCAATCAGCCCCATCTAGCTACACTCTTATTTTCAGCTTTTGGGAATAGAGCCAATACGTAAAGTTAGATGCTAACAAATCAAACATCCAAGGAGGACAAAAGTCAATACAGGATTCCCTTGATTAATGGAAAAGATGTTTTCCAACCAAATTCCCTATAAAGTAAATTTCTATTGAATGAATCTTATTTTCTAATCCATCTTTATCATATACTGGAGATGTATTCTTCATAGGATCCCATAACTAGGGCAGGAAGGGCTTTCAGAGGCTGTCAATTCTTGCTATGAAAAAATCTATATTGATTCAATACAAATTCAAAAATCCATCCTGGTGTTTAAAAAAAGACCATTTAGAATATAGTAAAATGTTTAAAAAATAACTTCTCATTAAAATGGGTTTTTAAAAATACTGTGCTAAAATCTAGGGGAAAGACAGGTATCACTGGACCTGTGATTTCATTTGTATAGAGGGAACTCCTAGGTGAGGAAACACTCTCTACCAGTGCAGGTCAGTAATCTCTCTGCATCTTAAATTCTTTGACACAGTGGTGTCAAACTCAAATAAAAACAGGGCCACTCAATGAAACATACAGATTCCTACAGGCGACATATGGATTTAGAACATTACTTATTAGCATTATCTATGTTCTGTTGTAGGGCAGCTAAGTGGTACAGTGGATAGAATGCCAGACCTAGAATCAAGAAGATGTGAGTTCAAATCTAGCCTCAGATATTGGCTGGATAGCCCTGGAGTCACTTAACCTCTGTTTGCCTCAGCTTCTTCAATTGTAGTTGGGGATAATAATAATAATACCACCTACCTCCCAAGTGGAGAGCTAGGTGGCACAGTAGAAAGAGTGCTGGGCCTGGAGTCAGGAGGACTTGAGTTTAAATCTAGCCTCAGATAATTATTAGCTGTGTGACTTTGGGCAAGTCACTTAACCTTGTTTGCCTCAGTTTCTTGATATGCAAAATGAGCTGAAGAAGGAAATGGCAAACAGCTCCAGTATCTTTGCCAAGAAAATCCTCTGGTGTTCCTAAAATCCAAAGTTTAAGATCTTTTAAAGCAATTTTAGGAAAAGAAAATCGCCAACACTCCAAATCAAGAAAGTGGATCTTCTGAAGAAGATAACATAAGGATGCTTACAGAAATCACAGACTACATCAAGAGATCCAGAGCAATGAACTAAACTGAAGGGAGTTGAACCTATCATTTATTCTAAATGTAAACTCATGCCAAAGGGGAGTGCCTCCTAATTAGCTTTTGGTTAATGCATCTATCAATCATTTTTTTCTCTTTTCTCTTTCTTTCCCTCTTATTCCCCAAATTGTTGTAATTTCCTCTATGTAAGGTGCAATATTTTATACACCTCTAGTAAGAGAATCTTTATATGTATAAGCTACATATGTAGAATGATTCACTGGGGAGAACTGATGTGTTAATCTCCTAGAAACCCCAAGTGAGAAGATTTAACATGCTTGTTTCCCAAAGAATCAAAGGGGGGGATTGTGTGAAAGAAATTTGCTCCTCCTCTCCTGGGGTCACACACTTGACCTCACCTCTTGCCAATTGACCCAAAGGCCAGGATTGTGTGAAGGAAATCATTGGGTGAAATGAGCATCCAGGACAGAATGACAGCCAGAAAAATGGAACAGTAGAGTCAAGAGATCACTAGAGAGGGGGCTGGACAATCTTCCCTGCAATGCCCCCTGGACTGCCCCCCCAGCCCCCTGAGTGGCACAGACAAAACAGAAAGCTATAATTGGCTCCTGAGACATCACGTGTGAGAGTTAGTGGGTGGAGAATATAGATTTGATAAGCAGAGGTAAAAGTGGATTTCAGGCTCTTCCATAATTGTTGCTGACTGGACCAGCCTGAAGAATATGGTTAGGGAGCCCAAAATGGCAGCTGTAGAATAGCAAGCTAAATGAACCAATAAGGAAAATACCTTTTATATCTCTCTCTCCCATTTTTCCACCTTTTTCTCCTATGACTTTTGATTAATAAAATTATTTACGGCTCATAATTTTCACTCTTACACTGGTAAGATAAAATGATACAACAAAGAGTAAAAGAAAAAGCCCAGACTATAAGGTCTCCTTGAGATATCAAAAAAATGAAATTGTTCTTCTTGGAGGTTTGGGGCACCCTTTCACAAGCAAAGGCAGGAGGAGCACTTTTGGGGGGCTATAGAAAGAATTCATGTTTGGGTCTAGATGATCTCTGAAGTGCTTCTCCATCCCTGCGACTTGCAGAATTTTTTTTTCAATGTACACTCATTGTAGTATAATAGCAATCATAAAAGCTCTGGGAATTTCACAAAAGTCTTAAATCCTTTTTAATATTTCAAATTTTATGTCCTTTGGTTTTTGTGCATAATTCTCCATTATTTAAACATACTATACTCTTCTTAACATCTTTCTAGAGTCTGTGGATAGTTAGTTAACAAACTGCCTGAACATGATTTTTTTTTAACCTTTACCTTTTGTCTTACAAAAGATAATACATATTGGTTCCAAGGCAGAAAAGCAGAATGGGGTTAAGTGACTTGCCCAGGATCACACAGCTATTAAATGTCTAAGGTCACATTTGAACCCAGGTCCTCCCAACTCCAGGCCTTTTTCCACAAAACAGACAATTCTGGACCTTTTTGCTCTTTTTGTTTCCCATGTCATGGTTGATCTAACTCCCAGCTACCATGTCTCTTTTAGGGATGTGGCACACCAACAGCAGAAGCTACTGAACCTCAAAAAAGAGTGATTGTGTTGTGTAGTTTCTGTTACCTTGGCTGAATTATAACACACAGAACAGAAAGAGTTGGGTATCTGAGCTGACAATATGGCATGTAAAACACACAGTAGGTGCTTCAGAAAGGTTTACTGAATTGAATCAACAAAGGGGTAATGAGAAACGTTCAAATTCCTCAAAGCGTGATATGTGCTAGAATCAAGCTGCTGTTGTCCAGGTTCCTGTGCTAATAATCCCTGTGACAGTGGAGAGGCAGGGCTTACCTGAGCACACCTTCCCAGCTCAGTCCTGTCCAGGTACTGAAATATCTTCAAGGCCAGTTCATAAGGTAGCTGGATGTCAAAGAAGGGGATCTCGTTGATTTCATTCTGAAGAGGACAAAAAAGCATTAAAGCACAAGCTTCATATCCCACAGTATGAAAACAGCTTAGAATTAGTGGCCAGGTAATTACTGGGCATCCATTCTTAGGTAGTAACAACAGAGATCATGCGGTTTTATTCCACAGATCAGAAGCATGCAACTAATTCAGGGCTTAGCCACCTTTTTCAAATCCCCAACCCCTCGTGTAGACCCTGGCAAAGCCCCTGTGCCCTTCTAGGAACCCAGAGCCCAGTTCCCACAGTGCTTCAAAAAGCAAGAACAGGTTCCCACATTACACGCTAGGGAGCTCAGCAGGAGTCCGTGCAAAGGTTCACCCACTTCAAGGGATGGGGGGGGGTGACCCTGATTCCAAGGAGGCTGGAGCTGCCCATGGTTGAGAAAAGAGGCCTGAGAATCCAGGCATCCAGGAATGAGAAACAACCCTGGCTTCCAGGACAACTGCTGCTACCCCCAACTTGGAGGGTAAGACGCACACACTGAGGAAGGCTGATCTAATTCACTAAGTGTTTTCATTAGAAAAAAAGAGAGCAGGGTTGTGAAAAGGAATAAAAAGTAAATAAATAAAATGCTACTCTTAATTGAGGTAAATACTATCTTCCCTTCAGTGCTGGAAGAGCCCAGATTCCTAATGCACTCAGGGGAATACACTGGTTAACCTGAGTGAGCCAATGCAAACAAAGCATTTCTTCTCCTGTGTCATTTATTAATGCTGAGAAATTAGAGCTTGCGTGTCTTTAGTTAAGCAATTAGAGATGAGGTAACGGGCTCTATTGGAGAGGAAAGGCTGTCATGAAGAGCCTGCCTCCAAAGAGAAACCAAAGTGTCAAAATAGAAAGAAAAATAGACCCTTCACTCTCTCCCACATGCACCTGCTTCATTTCATTTTATACTGGGCAAAAAAATCATGCTTCTCATTACACCAGCAGGTATAGATTTAATAAAATGCAACCTTAACCATGACGGGCCAATCGCTAATTTGCCATTCCAAAGAAAACATCCCCATTCACTGTGTGGCTCTAGGCTCCAAAGAGACTACCTCAGCTTTTTAAGAAAATATGGTTCTACCAGGAGAACTCTGCACACAATAACAGTAATATAGTAAAGATGGATGATCAACTATTAAAGACTTGGCTACTCAGACCGTGATCCGAGACAATTCTAAAGAGTCCATGATGAAAACTGCTCTCCACATCCAGAGAGAACTGCTAAATTCTGAGTGCAGCTTGAAACAGACTTTTTAAAAACCTTTTTTTTTCTTGTTTTACTTTTTGTCTGAGTTTTCTTTTGCAATATAGCTAATGTGATTTCAAATCACTTGCTTCCTAAAGGGAAGGAAAGAGTTTGGAACTCAAGATTATTTTTTAAATGACTGCTAAAAAAAAAAAAAGACTTTATGTGAGGGCAGGTAGTTATCTCAGTAGGTTGAGAGCCAGGCCCAGAAATGGGAGGTCCTGAGTTCGGATATGGTCTTAGACACTTCCTAGCTGTGTGACCCTGGGCAAGTCACTTAACCCCCCATTGCTAAGCCCTTACCACTTTTCTAAATTGGAACCAATGACACAGAACTGATTCTAAATCAGATGGCAAGTGTTAAAAAAAAAACAACCAAAACTTTACATGTATTTGGAAATATTTAACAAAATGAATTAAAAGTATTTTTTAAATTAAACCTTAAAAAATATGGGTCTAAAGTACTTCGTTCCTTCCTCAGACTTAAATCTGCAGAATCCGTGGAAATGTTGCAGTTCATGTAGAAGCCTGAGGCATGTAGGACCACCAGCACAAAGACATAGAGACAAGAGCAGAGTTGTGTTTGAGGAAATGAGACTAGGCCTTTTGGCTGAATCATCAAGTGCAGGAGTGAAAAGAATAAGATTCAGCTAGAGTAAAACATCAGGAATCAAGTGTTACGGCCAGAGGGTATAGCCGAGCAAGAAGAAAGATTTGACAGTAATTTGTGGGGCAGAAAGGAAGAGAGATACCCTGCAGTGAAAAAGAAGCACTTAGTATACAAGAAAAGAATGCATGTGTGAACATGCCAAAGGGAAGGTCTTGACCAAAAAATAAAGGGAAGCCCCTTCATGAAACATGGCATTTCTCCAACGATGTTTTATTAGCCCCCAAGGAAATCAGGAAACAATTCCAAAGGGGTCCATGTGTGAGAGAGAAAAATGTGCAGAGGAAATTAATATAAATGCTCTAAGTTACTACTAAGGCTAGAATAGGCCTCTGGGAAAAAACACCAAGCAAACAGCAGTAGTTTATTCCTAGTATAGCACCTAGAGGGAATCCTTTCTGTTTTTCCTTAAGTACTGGACTGGGGCTAGCACAAGGTCCTCCACTCTAACTCACAGTTAAGGCAGGCAGAGGAGAGGGAAAATGTTCCTTTTATTATACAACCAGGGTATGTGCTGAAGGAAACCCCCTTTCTAAAGGAGTCTGGTCCCTGTCAGCAATGTAAGGCAATGCTGGGGCTTTCTTTCACCAAAGCCGACAGAGAATCCACTTCCTCATCTCTCACCTGGCGCTTCTCTGCTCTTTCTCCATGCCCCCCGGAAGCTCATTATTGAGATCATCACATCATCATTCTGTAAGGGCCCATCAGCCTCTGGAGTCTACCCTGAGCCTCTCAGATTAGGGGGTAGAGTCCATTTAAGAAAGGAGCTCAGTTCCTCGTTCCTCAATTTGCTGCTCCACTTTGGGACTTCTCTGACCCCTCCCCCAATACCTTGGATACTGATACTCCTCCTCCTCCTCCTCCTCCTCCTCTTCCCCACTTCCCACCCACACCTGCTTTTCAGGTTTTGGTGTCTTGCTGACCTCTCATTAGACTGTGAGCTCCTTGGGTGCAAGGACTGTCTTCCTTCTTTTTCCGTATTTGTACCCCTAGTGCTTAACACAATGCCTGAAACACAGCAGGCACTTAATTAATAAATGTTATTAACTACTCCCAAGTGGCTTCCTCAGCACACACTCTGGTCTGTTAACACACTGAAAACAGAGGTGACCTCCTTTCTACCCCAACCCACTCCCATTCCAAAAGGCCCAGTTTGGAGAGCATCATTACCTGTCCAGTTCCCCTGGGCCAGTTCCTTAGCGCCTTCCCCAAGCCCTCACTTTCCCTCAGCCCCCATCTCCGGTTCGCACACTGTACTGTGGCCCCTTCCCAAGACCTCTCTCATCTTCTCTCCACTACAGAGCCATGGCTCCAGTTCAGGCCATCAGTACTTCTTGCCTAGAGGACCACCATGACCTACTAATGGTCTCCCTGCCACAAGTCTCCCCTCCACACAGCTGATAGTGATTTCCCTGCAGCATTCATTCCATAAGCGACAGTGGCTCCCTATTACTTCTAGGTTACACACCTCTATTTGGCATTTAAAGCTCTTCCCAAACTAGCCCCTGCCTATCTTTCCAGGCTTTGATTACATTCCCTGCCCCTCTCCTCAGGATCTGATCCGGCCCTTCCTGGAAGGCTCCTGCTCCCCACATTCACTTTCTGGAACTCCCAGCTTCCTTCCAAGCATCTCCTTCTACCAGGGGCCCATCAGGCAGCCAGCTGCCAGTGCTTTCTACTCGAATTTACCCGGCCTTATGGAATGAAGGAACAAGCACATTTCTAGATGACACACTTTACAGGCCTGAAAGCCTGTATAAATATTAATATTGTACTTTATTTGCTTTATAGACTTCTTTTATGATTCTGTATAAGTACCTGCTGCCTTCATCAAATGCTCCTTGAGGACAAGGCATATCAGAGCTTTTTCTTTTTATCTTCAATGCTTACACAGTGTCTAGCACACAGTGAATAGAATGATTGATCAAGCATGAGGATCCCTTAAGTAGAATTCCTTACCCCTTGGGTCTATGATCCATGGTATCCATAAACCAATGGCAGTACCCAGGAGCTTCAGTGGCAATGGAATAGAGCTGCCAGTGAGGGAAATGTAGGCTTGTCGGTAAATCTTCCCAACAATTACAGCTATTCCCAATTGGGATGGGTTGCTAGAAGTCCACAGGCAGAAGCTAGAAAAATACTTGGAGATGCTCTAGTGAGGATTTTTATATGGATACGGGTTGGATTAGATGACTCCTGAGGTCTCTTCCAACTCTCAAATTAAAATTCATTGATTATGTGAATAGGCCTGAGATTCAGAAGCTATCCTCTTGGGGTGGCAGAGGTATTCCAGGAAATTTCGAGTAGTGGGCAAAAAGGAAGAATTTTTAAGCAAGTGGATTATCAGGAATTATCAGGGACATCTGACAGTAGAAAAAGGTATAGAAAGGTAGCTGACATCAGAGAGGTCTGAGATGAGTAGAAGGTAGGTATCAGAGAAAGTGTATACAACACTATGTAAGGGTGGTGGCAAGCAACAGGCAGAAGATAGAAGCAAACAGTTAACACAGTGAGCTACAAGAATGGAGTTCAAGGATAAAACTCCCCTGGTGAAGACTAAGGAGAATAAGGAGGGCCTTGATTATGAAGAACTGGGTACTAAACAGGGAAGCCTCAGACATGCTGAAAAGAGAGAAACAATGAGACAGGGACTTTGAAAACTGGGGTAGAAACACTTGGTCAGAAGAAACCAGAAAAGAACCTCAGTACTTGAACTAGGACACAAAGTCAAAATAAGACTAGCAACAGGCTTACTAGATATTGGGCCACTGGATTATAAATCTATGAGTCCTTATATGCCCCCTGCTTAGAATATTGACTGGTATCAGAACTTGGAGTAGAGACAAAAGGTAAAGGAAGCAGGCCAGCCATTACCACCAGGTAACCATTCTACTGAAAGCTGAGTATTTCCTTCCTCCTCTCTATCCAAGAAGCGAAAGCTCTTCTGATTCTAATATAAGCAATGCAGAGTTCCTGTACTAGGAGATGATGGAATGGCACTGATTTTGAGTGATCCAAAATTCAAATCAAATGAGATAATACAAATATAATTCTGTGCAAACCTGAAAGCACCATATCAATGTTATATTAATCATAAAAATAACTCAAGAATGTTTTCACGGATTTTTCACTGCACCAAATATTCCATCTCAAAACTACAGGGAATAAAAAACATGCAAAACATAGAGATTCAGCACGGAAGATCAAAATCACAAGAGAAGGTAATTTGGTATCTTTGGTCCATGTTGCCCTGTGTACTTCTCTGAGAGTATACAAGAGATGATTTCAGTGAACTCCGGGAAAGGAGCTTACTTCTTCATACTAATATTCAACAACAAAAGCAGATATTTCATCCATTTGTAAAATAGCCCATAGAAAATTAAATATAAAAGAATAAGAGTGGATAGTGACTTATCCTAGGATTGTTTCTATCTGAATTCCATAGAAAATGATAAGATGAGATCATAATCATCTGAAAGGTATTATACTTCCTACAGTAAACAAAACCCCATGGTGAAGGGGAAGAGAGTGGTGCTGAATGAGGCAATTTTTTCAAGTCTTATGGTTCTCTGCTTAAATAACTCTGCCAGAACCTTCTATCGGCTACAGAAGGACCAATCTGAAAAAGATAATGAGAACTCCCTCACACAACAAGGCTGTGGTTCAGACTATGAAGTAAACCATAACAGTGGTAGTCGAGTTCATCTTGGGGACTTCCTAGAGCTTCATTTAAACAAAAAGGAATCTGTACGTCTTCTTGCTATACAAACTAGCTTAGAGAAACATTTCCTTTGTTTACTCATCACATTTCCACTTGGATCATTTCTAACCAAGTAAAGTGTACTGCTGTCTACCACATACACCATCAATCCAATGATAACATCAGTAACTGTTGACTTAAAAAAGAAAACTGACAATTTCCTGCTTTGATGCCAAAATTCCAAAAATGGAGAAAAGCTATAAAGCTATCAGATACAGTAAAGAACTCGGTCACACTATAAAATATTAGTGACTACAATTTTTTTGAGGAATACTAATTAATCTCTAGAAGGAATATGGGGAAGTATGGTGTGATGAAAAGAGCATTTGAGTTGGAGTCTGGAGAGACTTAGATTTGAAGACACTTAACCTCTTGGAGCCTTGGTTCTCTCATCTGGAAAATGAAGATGATAATAATACCTACAGGATCTCCTTCCCAGGGATACTGGGAGGATCAAATGAGATAAAGTATGCCAAGTACTTAGCATACCTTAAGATGTTATAGAAATGTCAGCTACCATTATCATCTTATTTCATTAAAAATTGCCAAAGCAGAATTAGAGGGGTTCATCAGACTGTGAAGCTTTCTTCAGATTACAGAAAACACTTTTCCAACAGCACATCCAGTAACTATTGATAACAGATGAGGATTTTTTTTCAGTGACTCTTTTCCAAAATCAAACACATTTACATGTGTATTTAAAGGTAGAGAAGCCCCCCACAGTCTCTACTGTGTAGTAGGTCAAGCCCAAAACACAAAAGGGTAATGTTACTTTGTTACTTCAAAGTCACTCAGTACTTGATTTTCCCAAAGTCTACTGGCCTTATTCCAAAAGGCCTGGTAGAAATTGCAAAGAGATCCTTCCCCAGGGAGAGAGAGTTGCACTCCTATGTGCTAATGTAATACTAATTCTGTAAATGGATTAGTTTTGTGCCTTACTGTCAGAAATTTAATCTTCCCCCTCACTTTTTTTTTTAAACGGGATAATTAGGAAGAGCCAAATCAGTCAAAAGTGAAGAAATTGACTTTCTTCTTAATTTCTCCTCCAGTGTAAACCTTTAGGGAAAACAGGACAGAGAAAATTTCCCTAAGTATTTTTTTAAAGACAGAGAAAAGTTAACTATAACTAGGATCAAAAAATGTTTGTTCATGCAATTACAACAAAATACTATGCTTCTCCTTTCTAAGGCAGTTTATTTTTATTACTTTCACTATATGGCAAAAGCAAGTACACACGAGATATTAAGATCAGATGCAATGGATGAAGCCTGACACCGCAGACACCCTTGCGTGCTGATGAAAAATAATAGGATAACAAAAGTCTAAAACAATCAAAATTGAGTTTTTTATGTATTTCCATCATACCACCCACAGGTTTTCTTCAACCTAGGAGCTAGCTAGCATTTATATGGCATAAGATGTTATCTATCCCTCAACAACCTTGTGAGGTCAATATTATCATTATCCCACCTTTAGCATAGTGCCTGACACAGCACAGGCACTTAATAAATATTTACTGATTAACTGATTATCCCTTTTTTGCAAATGAGGAAACCGAGGCTGAGAAAGCAAAGTGCCCTACCCAGAATCACACAGCTAGTCAGGGTCTCAGGTAGGATATAAATTCAGGTATTCCAAGTCCAAGGCTCTACCCACCTAACTGAAATCTAATTTGTTCATTCAACAAGTACACATGGAGTACTTATTATGTAATCAGTACTGAGCTAAATGATACGGTCAATAGAGAAAAAGAATGACATGGTTCCTAATAAATATTTGTTGATTAAATGTAGGGCAATATAGGCAATCCCTAATTGTGAATATATTTCCTTTACCAATCTTTGCAAATTGGAACTCTTTTTCCCATTGGAATAATGCTATAAAAAGAGGGGTGGAGTTCCAGGTATAGCTGACCAAAGTCTATTTAACTCAGAATATAGATGAATGGTGGCACTATAGAACCTCATCACCACTATTCCATTCTTTCTGGAAGGAAATGAGTTCCAATTTCTGCCTGAAAGTGGCAGAAACATATCTTCCCTTCCCACAATAATATTCTAAGATGAAAAAATTCTCGAATACCTATGGGAGATATACACTCTTTGTCATCCCAAATAACAAGCCTTTCTCTAACAGAAGGTTCCTAGGGTGAGGGTAGAGCTTAGAAGGGAGGAAAGAGTAGAGGCCTGACATCTGAAAAGAGTGGAGCTTTGAGGAAAACAGTTAAATGACTTCCCCAGGGTCACATAGCCAGTGTCTGAGGCCAGATTTGAACTCAGAAAAATGAGACTTCCTGACTCCAAGCCTGGCACTTTATTCCCTGCTCCACTTAGTTACCCTTAAAGTGACCCACTTTTAAACCAAGCCAAAAGTACAAGGCCTGCTTATGCATAACTGTCACACAAACAAGTATAAATATATCACATGCTTTTACTACCGAGGGGGGAAAATGATTGTCAACCTGAGAAGTAAGGAAAAGCTTTACGGAGAGAGTAGCATCATCACTGATTTTGATTTACTTTTCTATTTCACACTAATCAGACCTGTAATTTATGCCTACATTTCTAAAATGTGTAAGTGAGGGAAATAATTTATTTCTACTTCAGGAATGGAAAAAGATTACAATTAAATTAACTGATCTGCAATCATAAATATGCTCATGATATGCTCTACTACTATAGATAATTTCAAATATTACCAGTGGCTGATATTGAAGAGTACTCATTAGAATAAAGATATTTTGCCTGACTCAAAAATATTAACCCCAAAGTCTGTATAGTATTGATGGTTGAGAAACAAGACTGATATCCACACATAAACAACCTTTTATTGAATGTCATACATTTTAAGGCCATGAACAGACGATGGATGGGTTTTTGGAGCTTTGGGAAAACAACTCTACAAGCAGCAACAACTCACATTCAAATACTATTTTAAGATGCTATTAATAACAAGAACTTTGGACGCTTTGGAGTTCAAATTCAAGTGCTGAGGCTTACTAGGTATGGAACTGTGAGATAATCACAAAACCCCTCAAGGCTTCTGTTTCCTCACCTGTAAAATGAGAATTTAACTAAATGATCTCTAAGACTCCCTCCTAGGATAAATACTATAATAATAATAAAAAAATAATTCCATTCAATCATAGTTTTTCACATGGACAGGCCTAAAGAGAAAAAGGTGAAAGTCAGGTAGAGCTCACCACAGCAGGGTTTCCTTCAATATTTAAATAAATTTGAATATTTAGGAATTAGCAGGTAGAAGTATGCTTCAGCTAAGCGGACACTACTGGGTGAAGATGGAGAAAGAACAGAAAAAGGGCACAGAAGGAAGGCGCCTGCTATCAGTGGCATTCTGCCCAGGAGTGTGACTGTCTTTTCTGCATTTGAGTAACTGAATACAAAGAAGAATATCAATTGCTCACTTAGTATATTCCTAACTCACCACCTAAGATGAGATGATTTCCAACTGCTATTATTAAAAGTTTCATGGGCAGAGACAACACTCAAAAGGAGTCACTGCTGAGTTCTTATTTCCATTGAATTGTGGCTGTCTATCAAGGCCCTGCCACTCTTGAAGTTCATTGCTCTTCCCAGGCAACACTTCACTCTATGATGAGGCAGCTCTTAAGTTACAAAGACTTGCATGTGCTCTCAAATGGGTGCAAGATGAAAGATCAAAAGACAGTTTAATTACTTTTCCCATGCTGGCAGTTTCCTCTCTAAAGAAAACTTTATACTGGAAAAGAATACATTTCACAACAATACAATTCACAACCAAAATTAGTGTGCCATTGCTAAAAGGAAAATAAAGCACGTTAGAGAAAGAATTTTCCTTTTGCACAATTGAGCTTTAATGAGGATCAATTCCCTTTCAGTATCTCATCAGAATCAATATTATTGATATTTCTATATAGACCCAAAAGGAAAGAAATATTTTCAGTTTCAAGAATCAAATCAATTCCTCTTCATAAGTGGTTCAAATAAGGATTCTCTGATAGAGAAAGCATGGAGAAAGAAGCAACATCATTATCAATTCAGTAAACTGAATGCATTAAGGGCCATCCAAGCCAAAGCAGTGCTCCTCAAAGTAAGAACTACAACTATATTTAGAGGCACACCACTGATGGTTACTGTGTCTTGGATAAACAGAGCTAAGAAGCTACCAATATTGGCTATTAGCCATGGTAGGGTTACTACCTAGAATAGGTCCTAGGTAGCCATGCCTCCGGACAGCTCCTTTGGGGAACTTGCCAACTTCAGGGGAATTTTGGTCCTAAATCTCACAGGACTTTTTCTTGCTGTTGCCTCTGATTCATCACAGTCTGCTCTAAATTCCAGTTATTAGTATCCATAAGTAATGTCCCTACTATTAGATTATACAACACGGCCTACTCTACTTCCTCATTGTGTCTCTATTACTTCTGACACATAAAAAGATTCATTCATTCAACAATCACTTTATTTCAATAATTTTGTAGGAAGGAAGGAGGGAGGGAGCTTTGTGGTTCCATGGATTGAGAGCCAGGCCTAGGGAGGGGAGGTCCTGAATTCAAATCTGAATGCAGACACTTCCTTAGCTGTGTGACCCTGGACTAGTCACGTAAGCCCCATTTCCTAGCCCTACTGCTCTGCCTTGGAACTCACACACATTATTGATTCTAAGACAGCAGGTAAGGGTTTAAAAAACACAAACCACAGATCAACAAAACCAACTAACATATCAACAAGAGTTGATCTAATTTGATAAGCAGTTTTCTATGCCTGTAGTCTCCTACCTCTGCAAAGAAGCAGAATTTTCTCCTCTCTCTTTATTTAGAGCCAAGCTTCAACAAGAATTTTATTGTGCCTTCTAGATGTTATGCACAAGGCTGCATGCTGGTGATACAAAAACAAAATAGTTCCTGGCCTCAAAGAGATTAAGTTAAAGGATTTCCACAAAGAAGGCACTTTCACCAGTAAAGTAGACAACAACCTTCTTTATATAATAAACAGTCAGCGTTCATATAGCGCTTTAAGTTTGCAAAATACTTTATGAATATTTCATTTAGTCCTAAATCCTCATAGCTCAGGCAGCAGATGCTATTATTCCCATTTTACAGATGAGGAAATTGAGACACTTGCACTTGTTCTCTCTCATGCCTAGAATGCTCTTCCTCTTCATCTCAGCCTTCCCTGGTTTCCTTCAAGTCTCAGCTAACATCTTCTCTTGTACAAGAAGCCTTTCCCAGTCCCCTTTAATGCTACCTCTGTTTGCTATTTTCAATGTATTTGTGGCTATATATTTGAATATAATTGATTGCTTACTATCTCCCCATTAGACTATGAGTCCTTTGAAGGCAGAGATTATCCTACCTTTCTTTGTGTCCCCAGCTAAAGTGCCTGGCACACAATCGGGGCTTAATAAATGCTTGGCATCTGACTGAGGCACTTCAGAGAGGTGAAGTGATTTGCCCAGGCTCTAATTCCAGACCTGAGACTCTATACACTCACCAAATACCACAAGTTTAGACATGGCAGCACCCTCTGAGAACCTGTCTTATCTGACCTCTTTGTGTTAAGGATGAAGAAAACAAAGCTTGAAAAAGTTAAGCAGTTTGCCCAAGCGCCCACAAGTAGGTTACAAGCAGCAACAGAGTCCAAATGGGAACCCAGGATCTCTTGATGCCAAACCCTGTTTTTTTTCAATGCTCCAACTGCCTCTGTCCTATGATGTCGTGGCCAAGCTTCTGTTGAAGGATCAGCTACAATAATCCTGCAACAAGAACACTCCCAGTGATCACCAAACACAAAGCCTGTTTGGTCTAGTTGATTTCCCAAGGCTCATACTCCAAAAGCAAGGCATTCAGGAACTCCAGGTCATTGTTATCACCACCACCATCATCACCATCACCACTGTAATC
The DNA here is from genome assembly GCF_027887165.1 of Monodelphis domestica. NCBI lineage: Eukaryota > Metazoa > Chordata > Mammalia > Didelphimorphia > Didelphidae > Monodelphis > Monodelphis domestica. Next base: position 34,846,294 of record NC_077229.1, read on the forward strand.
ATCACTACCACCACCATCATCATCATCACTGACATTTAAATTTATTTTAAAAGTCACTTGGAATCTGGCAACTACAGGCACTAACCTGTCCTTATACTTTGACCTAGAGATTCTATTTCTGGTCTTATACCAAATGCCAAAGAGGGCATTAATAGAAATAAGTTCCCATCCCCGTGCACCAAAATACTTTTAACAGCATTTTTTTGTGTGTGAGAATAATGAATTAGAAACAGAGATATCCCTCCATTGAGGAATAGCTAAATAAACTGTAGTACATGAATGTAATGAAATATTCTAGTGTGGTAAGAAATGATAAATGAGGTGAATACAAAGAGCCATGGAAAAATATCTAGGAATTTATGTCCACAACATTTTGTAATAATTAAAATGTAAAAGAACAATCAACCACATATGCAAAAAGTCAAAAATAAATGTTGCAAAATTATAAAGATCCAGAATGACTGAAGGGTCTTAAGAGGATTCCCCCATGGTGGGAGGTCTCCAGGTGTTGCATTGCACAGGTTTATGGACTTTTTTCAAAAGTGGGTGCTCAATTGTGTTTAGTATTCTTTTGTCTTTTAAGTAATATTTGTTATATGGGATGACTCTTTGGGGAGAGTGTGGAGGATACTGGTGTGACAAAAGACATCTTCAAAAACTTTTAATTAAAAAATAAATGATGCTTTAAGTTTGAAAAGCAATTAACATGCCTATATCATTTCATCCTGTGAGATGAGTGGGGCTGGGGGTGGTTGGGATGTACCTCTCTCATTTCTTAAAGGTTGCATGTCACATTTGATGAGCCGGTTATGTGGGTCATTTCTGCTGACCTGTTTTGGGGGTTTGTTTGTTTTTTTGGTGAAAAATTTTAACACACTTGCTGGGGAGAATATTCCAGACAAGTGGGGTACACATTCCAGGGGTGGGGAAAAGAGCATATTACATGTAATGTAAAAGCAAACTGCATTGCTAAAGCTTTTTTGTAAATCATATTTACTGAAATTCTATATAATTTCATGATGGGCATTATATTCTGTAGTATTTAAATTTTCACATTTAAATTTGTCTACCTGCAGGAGAGGGAGAAAAGGCGGGGCCCGGGAGAGAGGAGGAGCGAGTTTTCAAACTGTAATTGGGCAAGGGGACCTCGGGAGGGAGTTTTAAACACAAACCCAGGACCCCAGGTCCAGGCCCTGGGGGAGGGGTGGCCAGCAGGTGCAGAGACACCTACCAGGTCTCGGATGAGCTGCTCCAGCAGCTGGTCTCCGCCAGCGCTTTCAGGGTGCTCGGGCTTGGGGGCTTCGGGGGTCGGGGGGATCCGTCCCTGTCTGGAGCAGGAGGGTTCCTCGGCAATCCCAGGTGAGGACGGGATTAGCGGGCTCTCCCCGCCCTCCAGGAGGCTCCGGGCCAGCTCGAAATAGCCGGTAGCAGCGCCCGGCCGCTGGGTACTTGGAGCCCCAGGAGCGGCCTGCACAGCCCCACAGAAGCTCCACTGCGACACCGGCTCAGGCTCGCGGGCTGTCCCCGCCGCCTCCTCCCCGCTCCGCCGCCGCCGCCTCTTGGCCGGGCCTTCGCGGAGGGCCAACTCCTCTCGCCAGCGGCGGCGGAACTCCTCCAGGCCGGCCTCTGCCATACAGGACGCTGACCCCAGCCTGGAGCTGGGTCCCCCTCACCACGACTGAGATTCTCACATGGGGCTCCCTCACCTCGAGAAAAAGGGGGTCCACCTTGCCCCCAAGAAAGAGAGGGATCCTCAACTGGAAAGCAGGGCCTCACTCCAAGATAAAAGGAGACCCTCACCCCGAGATAAAGCGGGATATTCACCTGAAGGACAAGGGACTCTCACTCCGAGATCGGGGGACCTTCCTTCAAGATAAAACCCTCACCACAATATCAGGAGGCACTGTCCCTCAAGATGGAGCCCCCTTAGATAAAGGGAACCCTCACCTCAAAATCAAGAGGGGAACTCACACTGAAATCAGAAAAGATCATCCTCAAAAAGAACGGTGCACATCCTGGGATCAAGGGGCCCTCACCCCAAGATAAAAGGCTTCTCTCCAAGTTAAAAGGGGGTTCCCACTCACTCCCACTTTAAAGGTTCTCCATTCCCCCCAAAAAAATCCCAGAGGGCGGTTGCATCCCCCAAGCCGGGCCGGTCCCACCTCCCTCCCTTGAACCCAGTTCAACTCGCTACCACGGGGAGCCCCCGAGGTCCCTGAAGCCCCCAGAGGTAAGACCCGTCTCCCCCAAGCCCAGTGCCGGAGTCCCCTCAGCAGCAGTTTTCCTAGGCGTCCTCCGAAACCGTCCCTCAAGGACAAGAGTCCGCCACCAGAGCCGGAAACCGGCGCCGCGGTCCTCGGGTTCCGGGCGGGTTCTGGGAGCTCCGGAGGTGCCTGAGCCCCTGGGTTCCGGGCAGCCTCCAAGCGCACGCGCGGCTCCGCCCCCTTTCCAGGCCCTCTCGCTGTCTGACATTTGCAGTAGGACCTAGCCTGGGATGAGACCCTGGGAGTTAGCTGTCTTTCCTCGAAAGCGAGGGAGCCGGATTTTACCCAGGCGTGGAGAGGGGCGGGGCAGTACCTGCATCAATCTGTCAACTGATACTTCGCGCGCCCTTTCTTTCCCCACAAACCAGTGGGAATTATCCCAGCGCAATCCCGCAGCCATTATTCATGTCGTGATGGATAGGACAACAAACTTGGAATCACCAGACCTGAGTTCGAATTCTCCCCACCCCAGACATTTGAGCGTTGAGATCCTGATCTAGTCACTTCTATTACCTCAGTTTCCTTATTTGAAAAAGCTCATGTATTCCACGAGCTCTAGACAGCCCCCTTCCAGCTCTCAATCTAGGATACTGTGGCACTGAATCTCAGGGTCTTAGTTTTCTCATCTGTAAAACCCACGGAGTTTATTCAGTGACCTTTAAGGTCTCTTCTACTTCTCTGTCTAGGAGCCTATACTTTATGACAGGATAGAAAGATCCAAGAAATAAATGTAAATAAATATATACACATATGTAAATACATGTATGTGTGCACAGATACATATGTTTGTATATGTATAGTACATATGGTTATATAATTTACTTGTTTATTTATAAATAAACATGCATTTATAAATATTTGTAAAGTACATTTATATATAAATAAATATAAAACTACAATTATATATAAAATAATTATATAATTATGAATAATTATACATATTTTTATGTTTATTTATAAACATACTTTATAAAGTATACAGAGACAGCCTGACATACAGAGCTGGCCTCAGAGCCCAAAAGACCTTTTTTTTTCTACTTTATACAGGCTGTGTGACCCTGAATTAATCCCTGAATCTCTGAGTCTCCAGATTACTTGTTAGAATAGAATATTCTATTCCAACCCTTTCCTTTCACTGAGAAAATGGATGGGATCTCAGAACTTAAAGAGATCTCAGAAATCATCTAGTCCAGGTGACATCAAACTCAAAGAGAATATCTCAAAGAGAATATCAAAGATACCCTCAGGCAGCATATTGATGTAGAAAACCAAACATTAACGTTATTTATGTTATATTTTTATTTATTTTGCTAAACATTTCCCCATTTTTTTAAACCCTTACCTTCTGTCTTGGAATTAATACTGTGAAATAAGGAGAGATAAGGGCTAGACAAGAGAGTTAAGTGATTTGCCCAAAGTCATAAAGCCAGGAAGTGTCTGAGGTCAAATTTGAATTCAGTTCCTCCTGACTCCAGATCAAATGCTCTATCTGCTGCACCACCTAGCTGCCCCAATAGGCAACTTAGGGTAGGGTAGGGAAAAAAACCCAACAACTTAGCTTTGAATCTAAATTAATAAACTGATATTTATTAATCATCTACAACATGCAGGCATTGAGCTAAATGTTAAGAATACAATTACCAAAATAAAATAAAACTCTTCTCACAAGGATCCATTTTATCATGGAAGCCAACAGGTATGTGTTTAAGAATATACTAAATATATCTCAGCAATAGAATGATCCAAAATTGTTCCAAAGGGCTTAAGAAGAAAAATGCTATCCACCTCCAGAGAAAAAACTGATGGAGCCTGAATACAGATAGAAGAAGATTTTTTTTTTTACTTTATTATTCTTGGGGTTTTTTTTGTTCTCTTTTCTTTTGCAATATGGCTAATACAGAAATATTTTGCATGACTGTCCATGTATAATCTATATCAAATTATTTGCTTTCTCAAGGATGGGTGGGAATTCAAAGAAAAAATTTAAAGCAAAAATGTAAAGATATTTTGTTTATGTGTAATTGAGAAAAAATTAAAATTAGATAGAAATAGAATATATGGAAAATAAATATGAAAATGTTAAGTATACAGTAATTAGGGAGGGAGGACACTGGTAATTGGAGGTAAAAGGAAAGCCTTGTTGCAGACAGTTATGGTTTGTGATGCATCTTAAATGAAGGGAAAGCTTCTATGAGGTGGAAGTAGAATAAATGCATTCCTGGCATGGGGGAATAGTCAAGGCAAAGACAGAATGGGAGAAGGAGTTCTGTGTCAGGAACAAAGAGAAAATCAGCTTCCTTGGACTGTCCACAGAGTGTAGAAAAGGGGAAGATATCCACTGAGACTGCAAAGATATATTGCGGCAAGATTGTGGAAGACTTTGAAAACCAAACAAAGGAGTTTACACGAGATCCTAGAAGCCATTAGTACATTGCTGGGGTTGGGAAGTGATAGGTGCATAAGAAAAATTAATTTAATAATAATAACAGGGAGCAGTTGGGTGGCTCAGTGGATTGAGAGTCAGGCCCAGAGATGGGAAGTCCTGGGTTCAAAACTGGTCTCAGAAACTTCCTAGCTGTGTGACCCTGGGTAAGTCATTTGACCCCCATTGCCTAGCCTTTACACCTCTTCAGCCTTAGAACCAATACCCAGCATTGATTCTTAGACAGAAGGTAAGGGTTTAAAAATAATAATAATACTTTACAAATATTATCTGGTTTCATCTTCACAATAATCTTATAAAGTAGGCACTGTTATTATTAGCCCCATTTTACAGATGAGGAAACTAGAGCTGAGCAGTTTAGTAATCAGTCCAGAGTCACACAATAAGCATCCAAAGCAGGACCTGAACTCAGGTCTTCCTGCTTCCAAGTCCAGTTCTCTGTACACTGTGCCACCCAGCGGAGTGGAAGATAAATTGAATCAGGGAGAGATGAGGCAGAGAGACCAAATAGAAGACCATCGAACTGGTCTAAGGGAGAGGCGATGAGGGCTTGAATTCAAGGGGAGGATCTAGGAAAAAGAGGAAAGGGTAGGATGAAGGAGATAGCATGAAGCAGATCCTCCAAGATGACAGCATAAGTTGGGTGAAGGAGAAGGAGTTGAAGAGAGCCAAGGTTATGAATGTGGGAGATTAAACAGGAAGACGGTGATACCTTGGACAGAAATAGGGAAGTCTGTCAGAAGTAAGGATTTCAGTGTGAGGGGGTTAGAGCAATATCCCTCCCCCTACCACCATGCAAGGTAGGCTAGTTTTTCCTTTAAAAGTGTTAAGACCATCCTGGAGACTTGAAGTTAGCTCAAAAGACAAAAGACTCATATTCTTGACATCTCTGAATACAAGGTGGCCATGAGGGAGTTCCAAAGGCACTCAGACACTTGATGAAAAATGATGGAATGAATTTATTGTCTGCATTATTTACCCTTTTGGAATATCCATCTCCATTCATGGCTAAATAGATCTATTTTTGTTAATGGTTGACTGTCCTATTCATGGCTCGGTATTTCGTTCCAATATAAAACACCCTACCAAGGGATTGGCCTGAATCCTGGCACAGAATAGGAAAAAAGTCAAGTCGATAAATGTTTATTAAGCATTTACTATGGGCCAGGCACTGTAAAACACTGGGGCTACAAAGCGAGGTAAAGAACAGTCCCTGATCTCAAGGAGATCACAGTCTAATGGTGGAAACGCAGCATTCAAACTGCTATGCGCAAACAAGATATTTTGGAAATAATGGTTTTGGGTGTCTCCAGGGCAACCAGTTTGAAATACCTAATAGGCTCGGATGCAGGTGATGCAGGACTGGAGCTCAGGAAAGATACCAGAACTAGATACACAGATCTGTGAGACATCTGCGTAGAGATGATAATTAAGTCCAGGGGAGTTGATAAGATCACCAAGAGAGAAGGAGAATGGAAAAAAAAAAGAAAACAAGGTTCAGGACAAAGCCTTGGGGTGTTCTGACAATGAGGTCTGAATGTTTGATAAATGATTTTTTTTAATCACATTAAGAACAGGCATTTGGGGCTGCAGTGTTCTATTTTGGAAATGTTGAGTTTGAGGTGTCTCCAGGGCAACCAATCTGAAATGCCCAATTGGCAGTTAGTAATGCAGGAGAGAGACAGATTTGGGCATATAGATCTGTATGTATGTCATCAACATAGAGATGATAGTTAAATCCAGGGGAGTTGATAAGATCCCTTGCAGAGAGACAGAGACAGGGGAAGGGACACAGAGAAAGACAGAAAGAGAAATGGAAAGACAGAGACAAACAGAAAAAGAGATACAGAGAGAAGACAGAAAGAGATGTAGAAAGAAAGAGACAAGAGAGACAGAGAAAGAAAATAGTAAGACAAAGACACATAGGGAGAGACAGAGATAGAGAAGACAGAGAGAGAGAGACAGAAAGAAAGAGATAGCAACAAAGAGACACAGAGAGAAAGACAGTGACAGAGAAAGAGACAGAGACAGAGTAGGTGGAGGAAAAGTGAGAGAAACAGACACGCAGAGAGAAGATAGAGACAGAGAAAAAGAGATAAGAGAGATAGAAAGATACAAGTGAGAGAGAGAGAGAGAGAGAGAGAGAGAGAGAAAGAGAGAGAGAGGGAGAGAGGGAGAGAGAGACAGAGAGGGAGAGGGAGAGAAAGAGAGAGAGAAAGAGAGAGAGAGAGAGAGAGAGAAAGAGAGAGAGAGAGAGAGAGAGAGAGAGAGAGAGAGAGAGAGAGAGAGAGAGAGAGAGAGAGAGAGAGTGAGGGAGGGGGAGAGAGAGAGAGAGGGGAGGTAAGACAAAGCCCTAAGACTTGCCTGTATTTAGATTTGAATGTCTAATAAATATTTTAAAATCAAATTAAGAATATCATAACAGTTGGATATCATGTCTTCCTTCTGTGCCTCAGAGGATACCGAGACACATGAGACTTAAGAGGGGACAGTCAGTCAGGTAGGATGAGAATCAGAAGAGAGTAGTGACATGGAAAGTCAGAGAGTGAAAGGATGATCAGCTGGGTCAAATGCAGCTGAGGTATCTAAGGACAAGGACTGTGGAAAGACCATTAGATCTGTCAATTAAAAAATCATTGGTCACTTTCAAGAGTCACTTCAGTTGAATGATGAGGTAAAAAGCCAGATCATAAAGGACTGAGTAATGAGTGAGAAGAGAGGAAACCCTTCTGACACGTCTGAGCAATGCGATTCTTGTAAATTTACATTTACATTTAAATTCTTAGTGCCCAATTCTCAATGAATATAAATTGTATGATGGGTGCAGATCAGCATTTGTGGAGGTATTTTCCTTACCTGGAGTTTCCTATACCAATAAAAATACAAATTCAGACCAAAAAAAAATTGTTAAAGCTTTCATAGTTTAGTTTGCATTGAAATTTTTATAATTACCTACATAATGTCTGATAGCTCATATTTATCATAGGCTCATAGATCTGGAGCTAGAAGGGCCTTGAGAGGCCAGATAATCCAACCTTTTTACTTCATGGGGAAACTGAGGCTGGGGCAGTTAAATGGTTTGCTTGTGATAACACAGTGGTGAGTGGAAAAGTAGGATTTGAAGAGAGGTAGCTGGATCATACACTCATTGGAAGGATCCTTAAAGGTCATGGAATCCTATCCCCTGGTAGCAGCCACTCATGACTACTTCCTCAATCCCCATTTTCATTGGTAGACTAAGTCTTTAGAGGTTTGCTAACTACTACCATTCTCAGGGTTCTAGGAATAACCCTCAGAGGCTGAAGTTTCTAATACTGTTGTTCTTGATCCTGCACCAGTGGACTTCTCATTAAGAGATATTCAGGGGGGCAGCTGGGTAGCTCAGTGGATTGAGAGTCAGGCCTAGAGATGGGAGATGCTAGGTTCCAATCTGGCCTCAGACACTTCCCAGCTGTGTGCCCCTGGACAAGTCACTTGCCCCCATTGCCTAGCCCTTACTGCTCTTCTGCCTTGGAACCAATACACAGTATTGATTCCAACATGGAAGGTGAAGGTTTTAAAAAAATAGATATTCAGTAGCCTTCATGCTACCTTCCTAGATTGATGCCTCTGTTAAATCCACAGTCATCACATTTTTCCTAAGAGGAATCTCAGTCCCTGAAACAGTATTCATCCTTGAATATGTTTCTTTCCATATCCCTTTATAGGTGCTTCTTCTGTCCTTGGCCACTGCTGGCCAGTGGTCACAACTACCACAAACTGGCCCTCTGATAGGAACTCTAAATCTCTAGAACTTACCAAGATACCTCAAGTCTTCAGTCTTAGAATTCTCACTTACCCAAGACCAGGACAGAATAAACACAAAGATACAGAGGTAATCATGGGCTCATAGCATCATGACCTGCTAGAGTTGGGATTAAAGTTGAGTGTGGGGGCAAGGAGAAAGGGAGGGACCAAGTATTTGTTAAGATTTATCTTGAATTGAGAGTGAATTGAATTAAAGTGAGGCAAAAATCATCAACTTCACTCTTTTGGAGTCATCCAAGACCAATGGCGAGACAAAGGTCGGGATGACTGATGATGGCCCCAAATGACTTTGGTGTCTTTGATACCTGATCAGGCTCTAAGTACTCTGCAGCACTTGATTCAATCACCTTCAAGTCTGTTGGAACAAACTGCTCTCATCTGCCCATTCCACCAGGGAAGTCTTCATGTGTTTGGGATAGATACCCCATAACTCATCACCTGGTCTGAAGCCTTTTGGTTATCCTCAATCTGGTTTAGCCCAAGATGGTTTTATCAGTGTGGCCTCTGCTCATGCTATAGCTTCTTGGAACCACTGGTCAGAGTTATACACCAAAGGTGGCTGAGCATCCCTGAAAAACTCAGCTAGTCCACCCACAGAGGTGCTAGTCCTCCCCTAAATGCCCCATAAATTCCAGAAGGCTGTTAGAGTGAAGGTAGAAAGGTCACCCAAGGGGCCATAGACTCGTCTGGGTTTAAGAAAATCTGGCTGGCATCTGTCTTTACTCATGTTCATTCTAAGCATTATTTAGCCTCTGTCAAAGCATTAATACAGGATATGAAGTTTGGAGGTTTGAGGAATACTAATGAAGAAGAACAAGGAGCAAAGAACATTCCCAGAAAGGTCATTCAACCCAGATTGTAAAGGGTAGGGAGGAGGTTGAAAGAGTGAGAGAAAGAGACCAAGACAGAGATAGAGAAACAGAGATCGATAGAGACAGGGAGAGAGAGAAAGAAGGAAGGAAATGGAGGGAGAGAAAGACAGAGGGAGAGACAGGGAAAGAGAGGGGGAGGTAGAAAGAGAAAACAGAGACAGAGACAGAGACAGAGACAGAAGCAGAGAGAGGGGGGAGGGAGGAGGAAGAGGGAGGGAGAGATAAAGTCAGAGCGATAGAAACAGAGACAGAGAGGCAGAGACAGAAAGCCAGAGAGATTGAGAGACAGAGATAGAAGCAAAAAGACAGAGAAAAAAGGGGGGGGGGAGAGAAAGCAAGACAAAAAGAGAAGGGGGGGGGGAGGAGAGAAAATATCTATTATTCTAGAAACATTAGGAAGCCACTGGAGCTTTTTGAGCAAGGAAGGTTAATAAATAAATAAAATCTGTCAAGTGTTTTTGTTTAGTCATATCTGACTCTGTGTCCCCATTTAAAGTTTACTTGGTAGAGATACTAGAGTAGTTTGTCATATCCTCCTCCAGCTCATTTGACAGAGGAGGAAACTGAGGGCAACAGGTCAAGTGACTTGCCCAAGGTTACACAGCTTGTCTGAGACCAGATTTGAACTCAGAAAGATGAGTCTTCTTGACTGCAGTTGGGATGTTCTATCCTCTGTACCACCTAGCTAGCTGCCCAACTGTAGTTGAAAAAGGAATGGCCTCAGTCAGTATGACATGGCTTGAGTTCCATCTCTGACCCATGCTTAACTTAAGCAAACTCTGGGTGGCCTGGACCACTAATTTATCATTTGTAAATTGTAGAAGAGTTACGAGTCTGCATTGGTAGAGAGTTTCTTTACTTGGAGCTGTCCATGCTGCTGAAATCATAGATCTGGGACATGGAGTCTAGGAAGGGCTATAGAGTATACTCAATAAGCCTGGGCAGGTAGGCTGGAGACAGATGGTTGAATACCTTGAATGACAGGAGCAGGAAGTCATCCTTTGGTTGGTAAGCGGTGTGGAACCAGTGAAGTTTCCTGACTATGGGAGGTGACACTGTGTTAAGATTCTTTTGGCAGCCTGTGCAGGAAAGATCGGAGGGGGTGGCCAGCATTGGAAATAGCAGGACTTAATAAAGCATTTTCCTATAAACAAAATTCCCAAAGCTTGAAAGATTTATTTTCATCTTCATATTTTCTCTCCCCAACTAGGTTAAGCTTCTTAAAGATAAGGAGATTATAAGCTTTCTGGACTTAAAGTCAACAGAGACTGGAATCTGAGTCCTGATGCTGACATATACTATCTGTGCAACTGTGGGCAAGATGTTGAAACCCCCTGAGTCTGTTTCCCCATTTGTAAAAGGGGGAGAATAATTCTATAGTAAGGACCTGCCTCACCCTGCTATAAATATTGGGAAACTAAGGTTGACTTGAATGGGCATCGCGAGACCCGGAATTCTGCAAGGCAGGACAAAAGTCCACCTGCCAGAACCTGAGAACCCAGAAAAGAAGCTCAAGATTCCAGCAGGATGGAGAGAGGGATGGCGGCCAAAGAACAGAAGGTGGTGTGGAGTCCCTCTGTGAAGGGGCAGAATCATCTTTGTTGAGGTAAGAAGCAGGGATGATTGTAATGTGTCACAGAGGTCTAATCCTGCAGAACCCAAACCACACATGGGATGGAAACAGCCTTGTCTCATTTTGTAACCTGATGTTGGGGAATTTCTTATGTCTTTTTAGGATTATAGAATCATAGGGTCACAGATTTAGAATGGTGAGCATCAAAGAATGACTAGGAAGCTCAATGGATTGAGAGTCAGGACTAGAGATGGGAGGTCCTGGGTTCAAACCTACCCTCAGACACTGGACAAATCATTTAATTCCCATTGCCTAGCCTTTACTACTCTTCTGTCTTGGAATCAATACACAACAGGGTATTGATTCTAAGATAGAAGCTAAGGGTTTGAAAAAAAAGATTGTTGGGCATCCCTTTTGAGTCCAAAGGTTCTGATGGGTAGACCCCATCTTGCTGAGACCCATGACAACTTATACCAATCTGAATTTCCCAATACTTACATCTTTGTAATTCAGGTATTTTAGAAGTCTCAGGAGGGGAAACTGTGCCCAGGTTCACATGGCTAGTATGTGAGGCAGAATTTGAACCCACATCTTTTTAATTTCAAATCTACATTCCTGTCTACTCTGCCATATTTCCTCTCAAAACCCAGGCTGAGCACTTAGATGTCCTAACAATAGGGGCCTTGCAAGTGAAAATACAAGTAGAAAACCAGACACTCAAGCCAATAAGTTAGGATTTATATGGGCACTTAACATTAAGCAAAGTGCCTTAGCCATCACAAAACTTTCTGTAAGGAACTTGAGGCAATCGAAGGATGTACATCCCAAGGCTATTGTGAGGGGGAATTAGATAATGTCTGTAAGATGATAGAGCTTCTAGGAGATAAGAAATATATCCATCCTGAGGACTTGTAGGCTCCTTCTTTTATTTTTTAATAAGATCTTTTCAAGCGAGATGGGGAGTGTAAGGTCCATAATCTCTCCCTGCCCCACCACTCTCTTAAAATCACTGTGAACATGAGCATCATCAACAAATATTTATTAAGTGACTATCATTTAAGAGTTCCTATTTCCTTGCTCTTTTAAGATTTATAAAACACCATCTTCACAGGAAGCCAGATGTCTCTATTTGTAAATGCCATTATTCTTTTGTTTTGTTTTTAAATTTTATTTAATTAGTTAATTTAGAATATTTTTCCATGTTGGCAAGATTTGTGTTCTTTCCTTGCCCTCTCCCACAGATGACACACAATTCCACTGGGTTTTAAATGTGTCATTGATCAAAACCCATTTCCATATTATTGATAATTGCACTAGAGTGATCATTTAGAGTCTACGTCCCCGATCATATTCTCATCGACCCATGTGATCAAGCAGTTGTAAATGCCATTATCCTAAATGTACAAAGTCCCATTTCTTTGTGGAGCCTTTTCAAGGATATTCAGAAGGGATAGGAGCTAGATATGGAGATTTCATCAGCAGAGAAACTCCCCAGAATGAGGAAACCCCTTCTAATAACTTGGGCAGAAGTGCTGGAGGCACAGAAACATTAAATGACTTGACCAGACCAAGACCACAATATGTCAGAAAGTAGGTCTTGAACACAAATCTTACTGGCTTCAGTGATGACTCCATTGCCATGATTGCCTTTCTTTTTTGTTGTTACTCAAAAACTCATTTGTGATTGCTTAATGGGAACAACTAAGATTTTATCCTAACTATCCACAAGGGAGAGAGCCAAGTGAAGAATGCCTGTTGTCTAGATCATGACATAAAGCTAGATGGAAAACCTATAAAGCCCATTGATTGATCTATGTATTTGAAACAGTTACTACAAATGGACAATGAGCTGAGTCAAGAATTGAATAGGATGAAGAGAATAGGCTTTTTTTGTCCTTAAGTTTTGCCTGGAACCAAAGGTCCATCTTTTTCTTTTTTTGAATAAATAGATTTTATTTTTACATTGCTTAAATTTCCCTCTTTATACCTTATACCCATGTTGGAAAACCTATGGCATGTGTGCCAGAGGGGACAGCTCCCTTCTGCATCTCTGTGCACCCTTGAGAACATTTCTCACATTTATCTGCCCCTCTGTCCAGCAGCCCAATGGGAAAACTTCCTCCCTCTCCTATCTGGGGTAAGGGGTTGGCTCACATGTAGCATGAGTGTGCAGTTTGGGTACTCAGTCTCTAAAAGGTTCACCATCATTGCCTTATACCCTCTGTTATAACCAAAAAAATTTTTAAGAAGAAAAGTGAAAAAATTCAGGAAAACTGATTAATATATAGAAAAAGTCCGATATTAAATTTAATGTTTAATGCCTATGGACCCCATTCCCACATCTTCAAAGGAGTAGAGGGAGATGTCTTCTCAGATCTCTGCTTTGATGCCAATCTTGTTCTTTCTAATTTTGCAGCATTCATTTTTTCTATTGTTTTGTGGTTGCTGTTCTTTCTATTTACATTTTTGTGGTGTTCATGTTTATTGTCTCCTTGGTTCAGCTGAGCTCACTTTACATCAGTTCATATAAATCTTTCCATGCCCCTCTCAATTCAATATATTTGTTTCTTTTATATGGAATAGTAATATACCTTTACATTAACATAATGCAATATATTAGTATAAGGTAACCCATTAATATATCTAAATTTGTTTAGCTATTCCCCAATTGATGAAGCCCATTTTTTCATACCAGTATATTTCTGTTGATAGCTTTGTGTCTTCCAGGAATAGAACTCAAAAGCATCCAAAGAACTAATGTTGAATATCTCACAGAAGCCAACACAGAGATGGGTGTCAGAGAACTGCAACCCATTGCTAGTGAAAAGTTGCCCAAGAAAGGATGCCAAGGAAAAATATTACAGGAAAAAAAAGATGGACATAGCAAAAAGAAAGGATACTCAATGAATAGCCTGGGGGTTCCATTTGCATTCCTGAAATGTCAGGCTTGTAGACAACATATGGTAGGATTTTGGATTCTAATCCACTCTCCTATTCGTCTACATTTTATGGGTGAGTTCATCCCATTCACGTTCAAAGTTATGATTGCCACTTGTGAATTCCCTAGCATTTTGATATCCTCTCCTAGTTCTGTCCTTTATTCTTTTGTTATATCCTTTTAAACTAGTGATTTACTTTTTATCAATCCCCTAATTCCCTCCCTTGATATGCTTCCCTTTCTGGTCCCTTCCTTTTTTGTTCCCTTCTTGGTTTTTTTTTGTTTTTTTGTTTGTTTTTTGTTTTTAGGGTCTGTTAAGTTCCCTCCCCCCTCTACTTCCCTCCCCTTTTGTACTCCCTTCCCCCCAACCCCATTAGTTTCCCTTCTCCCTTACCCTGTAGGATAAGATAGAATTCAAGATCCCAGTGGATCTAGATGCTTTTCCCTCTCAGAGTTGATTTCACTGATAGTAAGGTTTAAGTATTACCTGTTAGCACTCTCTTCCTCACCTTCTTATAAGAGTATTCTTCCCCTCCCCTTCCCATGCGTATCTTAGTGTGATAAAGATTGTCCTATTTATTTAATTTATTCAAGTTATCTCTTGGTACCATCTTCGACACCCTTTTTCTTTTCTTTTTTTGCATATCATCTTATAGCCCTTAATGCCCCAATCTTTTCCTATGAGTGATTCTTCTAATTACTATAATAATGAATACAATTTTTGAGAGTTACAAATAACATTTTCCCCATACATTAATATATATATATATATATATAATTTGATCTAATTGTAGCCCTTAAAGAAGAGAGTTTGAATTAAAAAAAAATTTCCCTTTTTCCCTCTCTTTTTTATTTACTTTTTCATGTTTCGCTTGATCTTTGTATTTGGATATCAAACTTTCCACTTAGTTCTGGTCTTTTCTTTACAAATACTTGGAAATCTTCTATTTTGTTGAATGCCCATACTTTCCCCTGAAAGTATATAATCAGTTTTGATGGATGAGTGATTCTTGGTTGAAGACCCAGTTCTCTTACCTTTCTGAATATTGTGTTCCAGGCCTTGCGGTCCTTTAGTGTGAAAGCCGCCAGGTCTTGTGTGATCCTGATTGGTGCTCCTTGGTATCTGAATTGTTTCTTTTTGATTTCTTATAGAATTTTCTCCTTTGCTTGAAAGCTCTGGAATTTGGCAATTACATTCCTGGAAGTTGTCTTTTGGGGATTTAGTTTGGAGGGTGTTCTGTGAACTCTTTTAATGTCTATTTTGCCCCCTTGTTCAAGAACTTCAGGGCAGTTATCTTGGATTATTTCTTGTACTATGATGTCAATATTTCTGTTTATTTCTGGCTTTTCAGGTAGGCCGATGATTCTCAAATCGTCTCTCTTTCCTCTGTTTTCCTGATCTGTCACCTTGTCAGTGAGATATTTTATGTTTTCTTCTATTTTGTCAGTCTTTTGACTTTGCTTTATTAATTCTTGCTGTTTTGCAAGATCATTGGTTTCCAGTTGCTCAATTCTGGTCCTTAAGGCTTAGTTTTCTGCTTTAATTTTTTTATTTTCTGCTACATTTTTTTTATTCTCTCTTTGAACCATTTTCCACCTCTCTTGCCAGAAGGTTTCCATCTTTTTGATAAGCTCCAATTTAAATTCTTCCAGAGCTTCTGGACAACTTCCATTTTGGGGGGAAGGTTTTGTCTGTGTTTGAATTTCCTCCTGTATTTCCTCTGTAACCTGGGTTTTTTTCCCATAAAAATTTTCAAGGGTCATTGCCTTTTTTTGTTTTTCTAGGAGGGTGTTTGCTCCTGTGGACAATTAGCCATCACTGTTGAGGTTTTATCTTCCCTTTTTAGTCAGAAATCTGAGTGAGTTTGGCAGGTTCTCTGTGTATGGAGTTAAGGAGCAAGGATTTTGCCTGAGGCAAGCTCTCGAATCTCCCCCGCTATTTGCAGCTCTTCTCTGTGCTACCTTCCCAGGGGCTCCCACTGTCTGTGCTCCCCAGCCCACTGGGGTTTCAGGTGTAGCTGCTCACAGGGGTGGGTCTTTGGTGGTCCTAGTCAGTTCCCAAGGACCCAGAGGTGCCCCTTGCTCACTCTATAGGTGCCCCTCACTCACTTGCTGATTCTGGCCCCTGCTGGCTCTGAGTTCCCAAGGTCTGGGCTCCCTTGCCCACCTTTCAGGTGTAGCTGCTCACAGGGGTAGGTTTTTGGTGGTCCTAGTCAGGTCCCAAGGACCTAGAGGTGCCCCTTGCTCGCTCTAGAGCTTCCCCTCGCTCACTTGCTGATTCTGGTGCATACTGGCTCTGATTCTGGCTCCATAGGTGGGGTGAGGGAGGATAGATTGACTCACATTTGGGTGGGAGCTTTTTTAACCTGTTATAGTGTGGAAATGCCCAAATCCCACATACCTTCAATGCTGTGCCTTACTGAAGAGTCCCTCCATTCTTATGAAAATGTTTTTTTTGGGGGGTCTTTTGAGGTAGTCTACATTGGTGGGTGCTGGGGAGAGGAAGCATCCCCCGTCTAGACTGCCGCCATGCTTACCCGGAAGCAAATGTCAGGCTTAATAATAATAATTGCTCACATTTATTCCAGTCTGGTATTCAAGATGTCATGTGGCCTAATTTCTATTGAGCCTTTTCTATTTCTAGTCCCCTTGGCATCATCTATATTTTGGTAAAATGAGGCTATTCTCTTTTTCTTTGCATCTTCTTCCTTCCTTCTATTTTCATAACTGCAACAGCTACCACTCTTTTTCATTAAACTTCTTTTTTTAAACCCTCACCTTCCATCTTAGAATCAATAGTAAGTATGGTTCTAAGGTAGAAGAGTGGTAAGGGCTAGGCAATGGGGGTTAAGTGACTTGCCCAGGGTCACATAGCTAGGAAGTGCCTGAGGTCAGATTTGAACATAGGACCTCCTATCTCCTGACCTGACTCTATCCACTGAGCAACCTAGCTGCCCCTCTTAAACTTTTGTTAAAGTCCTTCCTAAATACTAGCTCCTCCATGAAGCCTTCTTTGACTAATCTTTCTACCTCCAAGTGAAAGTGATTTTTCTGTCTTCAAATTTCTCATAAAACTTTGCTGAGACTTCTTCTTTATATCATTGGTGTTTTATATTCATCCTTCCCTGCATTCGATAATAAACTCTTTGAGATTAGAGCCTGGATTCTCATTATCTTTGTGTCCTCATGCTAAGCAAAGTACATACTTATACACAGTAGGCACTCATTTTTGTTGAATTAAATTGAAACAAATTAGTTCCTGCCCGAAAGGACCTTACAATATAGTCTGAGACAAGAAACATATGTGTAACAGTGGGCCCAGCAGCCCCACATATTGGACTTCCATGGAGCCTGCCCCCCCAAAGCAATAACTCTTTGGCTTATTATGCCTCCACCCAGAGTTTACTGTGAAAAAAATCTCTGACTATATATAGCTCTTGTCTAGGTGTCCACAGATACGAGTAAAAGGAGAATACATTTTTCAGGTGTAGAAAAGCCTTTATTCCACAAGTAATGCAAAAAAAAAACCCACCTAAAAGAACTCACAAAATCCCATTAAAATGCAGCAAAACATAGAAAGACTTTGTCATCCAGTTACTTTTCAGTCATATCTGACTCTCCATAACTCCATTTGGGATTTTCTTGGCAGAAATACTGTGGTGGTTTGCCATTTCTTCTCTAACTCATTTTATGGATGAGAAAACTGAGGCAAATAGGATTAAGTAACTTACCCAGAGTCTCCCAGCTAGTAAATATTTGAGGCTGGACTTGAACTCATGAAGGTGAGTCTTTCTGAACTCCAGGACAGGCACTCTATTCACTGTACCACCTAGCAGCTCCCAGAAAATTATAATACAGCAATCATACAATTAATACAAATAATAGCTTACAATATAACAATCATACAATTCTCCCTCTTCTGTTAGCCCCATTTCCCACAGGGCCCTGAGGTCTTCCAGAATTTTTGTACCACCTTCTGGTTTAGACTCCCTTAGAAAGGGAAATGAACTTGGGGCTGAAATCCAGACAGTCCTCTGACTTTCCAGTGAGTATTTCTTCCCCCAAACTTTAATATATTCCTCCAGTCTCATCACAGCTCTCTAGGACTTACACTCATTTGGTAAAGGAAATGAACTTAAGGCTCCTAGATAGGCAACACTCTGAAATTCCATTGAGAGCCTCTTTCATCCCCATGAGACCTTATACAGACATCCAGATTATGGTGCCACTCTAAGAACATGGACATCCTTCCAAGGAAAACATATTTTGTCTTTCAAGACAGGCATCATCCCTTCCATTGGATTCATTCTGACTGAATAATTCATTCTAAGAAAGAAGAGTCCAAATCCTTTACTCCCCAATTGGTAACTTTAGTCCCTTCCCACTTCTTTGCCTTTGGGATGAAGTGACAATCCTCTTCACTCTCCAAGACTAGCTCTACCTAGGAAAACTCACCTTCTCTTGAGAAAAGGCTGGATTCTAGGTTTGGGAGCTGTCCACAAAAGCCCTTCTTCTCTGAGAGAAGGCTGGATTCTGGAACTCCTGAACTTGGATTTCCTCAAGAGAAGAGCTCTCAATAATCCCTCCAGATTTTAGGATTTAGGAACTCCCCACTTGTACCATATGGCTCTCCTCTCTAGGACTGCCACATGGTTGAGAGGGTGAGTTACTCTGCTATCATCTCTCTAGGACAAGGCACTCTGGATACTCTCCTACTACCTTGGCTGTTACCATTTGTTCATCTGCTGTTTCTTGAGAACTTGGTCAAGTTATTTCCTTCTCCACAGCTTCTGGGAAGGAGGAGGGAGGGAGGGAAGGAAAGAAAAAAGAGGAAAGGAATGAATGAATGAATGAATGAAAGAAAGAATGGAAGGAAGGAAAGAAGGAAGGAAGGAAGGAAGGAGGAAGGCAGGAAGGAAGAGAGGAAGGAAGGCAGGAAGGAAGGAAGGAAGGAAGGAAGGAAGGAAGGAAGGAAGGAAGGAAGGAAGGAAGGAGGGAGGAAGGAAGGAAGGAAGGAAGGAAGGAAGGAAGGAAGAAAGGAAGGAAGGAAGGAAGGAAGGAAGGAAGGAAGGAAGGAAGGGAAGGAGAAAGGAAAGAAAGAATGAAGAAAGGGAGGGAAGGAAAAAGGAAGGAAATAAGCATTTATTCAATACCTATTACTATGTTCCAGGTGCTTTGTAAAAAACTACAAATATTGTCTGATTTAATCCTCACCACAAGGTGGGCTTCTTACTCCCTGTGTGAATTTGCCAAATCATTTCAGTCATCTGAATGTGTTTCCTTGTGTGTAAAATGAAGGGGCTGGACTAGCTGTCTTCTAATGACTCTTCCAACTCTCAGTCTTATGATAAATACATTTGATTTACTGTATCTCTTATTAAAAAAGAAAACAAACCCTAAGTTTCCATCTTAGAATTCATTCCAAAGCAGAAGAGTGGTAAGGACTAGGCAACTGAGGTTAAGTGACTTGCTCAGGGTCACACAGTTGGGAAGTATCTGAGGCCAGATTTGAACCTAGGACCTCCGGTCTCTAGGCCTGGCTCTCAATTCACTGAGTTACCCATCTGCTCTCTCTTATGCTGTTTTTTTTTGTTTTTTTTTTTTTTAAAGAAAAGTAGAGGGTAATGTAGCAAGGAGCACTGCTTTTGTCATTGAAAGATCTGGATTCAAATCCATATCCTCCTCTTACTAATGTGACTTTAGGCCAGTAATTTAATCATTCTAAAAACCTCTTTCCTCATCCAGAAAACAGGAATAATGTGACTTCTTAAGGTATGTAGACATGAGATAAATGTTTTGAAATTCTGAAAGTGCTATAGAAATTTGACCTATTATTATTATTGTGTGAACATATAAGCCATTACATAATTTTTGACAATTCCTCCTTCCTAATCACACCCTCCAGTTTAAAATGAGCCTTTCTCATTGCAGGTAATTGTTTTTTTTTTTGCCAAAAAGTGTTATGTAAAGGAATAGTAGAATATCATGTTTCCTTGAATATAGATGGTTTTGGGGGGGAGGCGGTGGGATAGGGGGGAGTAGAGGGAGTTGGAAAAAGGAAGAGAGAGATTGAGGAAAAAAATGAATCCTATCTAATATAGATAGTGAATTACTACATCTGCTGGTTAAACTTTTCTATCCTTGAGTTCACCAGCACTTTTTTTATTATTTGAATTTTATTTTAATCTGCCTCTCTTTATATTTTCTAAAACCTTTTCCAGAAATTTGCCAAATCCTTTTTTATCTTTAAATTATTTTATTCCAAAATTTATAAAGCCAAATAAAACAAGCTTCTCCATATACAAAGAATCTCTTTATTCTTCTTGTCATTTCCCAAATCCAACCAAAATAATAGAATCATAGAATGTTGGAGTTGAGAGGGACCTTATTATAGCAAATGTCAGGGCAGGGAGGGAAATTAGAGCACAGAATATCATTGGGATATCATGGGAGAGGTATTAGAATATAGAAATAGATGTATAAGGTTTGCAAAATACTTTGCAATTATCTCCTTACAGCCTCACAAGCTTGGAAGTTAGATGTCATTTTTATCCTCTTCTTATAGATGAACAAACTAAGACAGACTGAAAGAGAGTGACTTACTCAGTATGCTCTCACATACCTTGGGAGATAGAAGCCATTTTCTAAAATCCTTACCTTCTGTCTTAGAATTAATACTAAATATTGGTTCCAAGGCAGAAGAGTGGTAAGGGCTAGGCAATGGGAGTTAAGTGACTTGCCCAGGGTCACACAGCTAGGAAGTGACCAAGGCTAGATTTGAGCCCAGGACCCCTCATCTCTAGGACTGCCTCTCTATCCATCTCTATTCACTTAGCCACCTAGATGCCCTGTAGATGCCATTTTATCACCACCATATATGAGAAAACTAAGGAATCCAGAATCACACAGTTTAGTAAATATCAGTGGCAGGATTTGAACTCAGGTAGTCCTGACTCTAGTGTCAGAGCTCCATTCATTATCGTACACGGCTGCTTTAGGAAAAGCATTACCACATAAAATAGAGAAGAACATTAATGTCAGGCTTGGGAAGGGGACATAGAAGAGGGAACATGGAATTTTTATATGGAAGGAGCCTTAGAACCTGGAATGCTAATACTTGAAGATATTTTAGAAACCCCCTCATTTTATAGAGGAAATTAAAAGCAAATAGTACTAGTCATGTTATCTCCATTTTGTAGATGAGGAAACAATGGGAGTGAGTTTTAACTTCTTAGAATTTTCTTTAATTCTAATTAAAGAAATTTTAAAGTTAATTTCTTTAACCGAAAGTGTCATCCATTCTCTGGGGAATGGAAATGAATTGATATAACCTACTGGGGAATATACACTTGTACATATACATTTATACAGAGCTGGAGTCATAATCAAGACCTTTTGCCTCCTTTATAAGATCTTTGGAAAATTAATGTTTATTTGCCTCCCACTCCCAATAGAATTGAATTAACATTCATGTGGGTAGAACAATCAATGGCCATCTTCCTCAGTTTTGAGGTAGAACTAACTCCCTGAGAAGTTTGTTTTTCTAGTATATGGTTACTCTCCTGTATATATAGTTTTCATTGTTTCTCAATTTCTTTTCCTTTCATCATTAAAAAAAAATGCCTGGGAGATTTTTCTCTTACTTCCATCCTTTTTCACACTTCCCAATTATAACTTTATAGATAAATGTCCACTTGGACCAAAATAGCCCCATAGCACCTGGAATCATAGATGAGATCTCCTTGTTAGCAGATCTGGAGTAAGTTGGGGAATATTCCAGTCCTTTATATCATTCAAAGATTCCCAAGGAGAAGGGGGAGCCTTTCTAATGTACATCAGAGATGAAACTTTCCGGATATAAAACAAGAAATACAGGAGTCATCTAAGGGAGATGCCATCTAAGATACCTCCTCAATCTGGATGCAGAATTGGAGGGTCCCAGCAATGCCCTACACCTTTCCTTCTCTAGCCCTCCAGAGACCGTGGTCTGTTGGAAAGAATATATTTTTTAAATTTTATCTTATTTTATTCAAATAACAAATTTCCATATAAGTTTTTAAAAGTTACATGTTCTCTTCCTTCTCTCTTTCCTCCTTGCTCCTGGAGTTGGCAAGCAATTCCACTGGGTTATTCATGTATTATCACTCAAATCCCATTACCATGTTATTCATTTTTATAAGTGAATAATCTTTTAAAACCAAAACCCCAAATCATACACCCAAATAAGCTAGTGAAAGTCATATGTTTTCATCTGCATTTATACTCAACAGATCTTTCTCTGGAGGTGGAGAGCATCCTTTTTCATAGATCCCTCAGAATTGTCCCAGATCATCGTATTGCTGTTAGTAGCAAAGTCTGTCACATTCTATCATTCCACAACATTGCTGTTACTGTGTATAATGAAGTGGTTCTGCTTATTTCACTCTGCATCTGTTCACGGAGGTCTTTCCAGCTCTTTCTGAAATCAGCCGGTTCATTATTCCTTACGGCACAATAGTATTCTATCACTAGAATATATCACACTTTGTTCAGCCATTCCCCAATTGAAGGACATCCCTTTAGTTTCCAATTCTTTGCCACCACAAAAAGTGCAGCTATAAATATTTTTGTTCATATAGATCCTTTCCAATTTAAAAAAATCTCTTTGGCATACAGAACTAGTAATGGTATTGCTAGATAAAAGGGTATGGAAAGAATGCATTTTATAAACTCATTTAGACACACTCATATTTCCTCCATTTTTCTGTCCCATTCAGAGGTTCAGTTAGCCCATAAAAGCACTCATTTGGAGAAGTTTTTTCTTTCAAGTGGAAATCTACTTAAATACCTAGCAGAAACTGATTAAATGTCTTTCTTTTTTAAAAAAAATTCTTACCTTCCATCTTGGAATCAATATTGTATAATAGTTCCAGGACAGAAGAGCAGGAAGGGCTAGGCAATGGGGGTTAAGTGACTTGCTCAGGGTCACATAGCTACAAAATGTCTGAGGTCAGATTTGAATCCAGGATCTCCCTTTTCTGACTCTGACTCTCAATCCATTGAGTTGCCTCATTGCCCCCACAAATTTCTTAATTTGAAAATTTTTTCTGACTCATCCAGATAGTTTTCAAAATGTTGCAACCAGAGGCCCTAATTTAGTGGAAGAGCTGGGCCTTGGATCTTAAGACTTTCCCATGAATAAATCCTACCCTACAAAAGAGACCTCCTAGGAGACATGCAGGTAGGAGTAAGGAGGAAAGCACCATCCTGTAACTCATCTACCTTTCCATAATTCACAGGATCCTCATTTTCCATGTCTAGCAGATAGGCCCACTGGTCAGCATTAATTAAAGGATGACTCTTCTCCCTTTTCTTTATACTTTCCCAATCTTCTCTAGTTTCCCCTCCCCAATCCCCACTTTTGCCCCAAACTCTGCTCTTATGAATCCATAGCTCTGCTCACAAGAGGAAAATAACTTGTTAATCTCATTCATGATAAGGTGTTAAAAAATTAATGTGTGGGGTCAGCTAGGTGGCATAGTGGATCAAGTGGAATTGTGAGGGTCTAGTTCAAATCTGTCTTCAGACATGTCCTGGCTGTGTGACCTGGACAAGTCATTTAACCCTATTTACTTAGTTCTTACTGTTCTTCTGTCTTAGAGTTTTTACTGGGACAGATGGTCAAGGGAAAGAGAAGGAAGGAAGGAAGGAAGGAAGGAAGGAAGGAAGGAAGGAAGGAAGGAAGAAAGAAAGAAAGAAAGAGAGTTTAAAGTACTTGCCCAGGTTATACAGCTAGTTTGTGACAGGAGGTAGCACTTGCACCAGGACCATGGTTCCCCAGGGCTAGCCCACTATTCATTATACCAAGCTGCTATCTCTCCCAAAGGGTATTAAAAGGAGACTAGAGAAGGCAACCCTAACCCAAAGGAATGAATCATCAAGGAGAGCAGTTCTACGTATTTAGGAGGAAGGATTTTTTTTAAGAGGAAACTTTTCCTTCTTATGATGTCAGCATTCATTAAGCACTTACTATATGCCAATTACTGTGTTAAAGGATTTCCTAGTTATTTATTTGTTCCAGTCATGTCTGACTCTTCATGGCCCCACATGGAGTTTTCTTGGCAGAGATCTTGGAGTAGTTTGCCATGTCCTTTTCCAGCTCATTTGACAGATGAGGAAACTGAGGCAGACAGGGTCAAGTGACCTGTCTGGGATCCCACAGCAAGTAAATAGCTATGATCACATTTGAACTCAGGTCTAACTGACCCCCGATTCTGCACTCTATTTACTACACCATCTTAGCTATCTCTATCTACCAAAAAGGGACCTATAAAATGACCCATTTAGAGGAGACTTCTGCCAGATGATCCTACACATTATTTAATCTCTCAGTCTTGGTTTCCTCCTGTGTATAACAGTGGATGTTCAGCTTGGGAAGGGGTCTTTGAGTTCATCTAGTCTAGCCCAAACAGGACCAAGCATTCCTCTTACTTACATGAGTTGCCTCACTGGCATGTTGCAAGCAAAGGGCGTTGCAGACCCTAAAATGCCCCCATACCATGCTACTAAAAGAATATGGTGCAGCAGAAAGTGAGTCTGATTTGGAATCAGTGGAGATGCTCCATCCACTGGCCCACACTGCTTGCCTTGACAGCAGGCAAGTCTCTGAGCCTCAGTTTCCTCATATATAAAATGAGGGATTGGAGTAGAGGGCGTTTGAGACCCTTCCACATCCTAATCTCAAATCTGGGCTTGTTATCTGGTCTCCCACAGCCCTTGGTCAAAAAGACCGTTTCTAAAGAGGAGGCTGGACTCCTCCGTGCTGGCTGCTGGGACGATCCCAAGCACCACCCACGGAGGCAGACTCTTCCTGGGGCTGGAGCCGAAGATCTAAAGGGCAGGCTTCCAAACAGGGTAATAATCGTCCCATTAAAATTAATGTCCGTGAAGAGAGCCATTAAAAGCCTGCAGATTAAAGGGGAAATTGTTCAATTTAAACCGAAAGGGCTTTTTAAATAGACACTGGGTCTTAATTCTTGGAATGCAACACCCCTGCAATTTATCAGGTCCCGGTTAGCAGGAGCTGGGGAACTCTGAGCTCTGCTCAAGGCAGGGGGCACTGGGGTGGAGGAAGAAGGCTGGTCCTGGTTGGAGAAGGCAGAGAGAAAGTTAATCCCTGGCCAGAATCAAGTTTGGGCTCTCAGAAGTGTTTCCCCAGCAGTGGCCCTGGGTTTGAATATTGGCTCAGCCACTTATTTATTACCAGTGTAGCACTGAGCAATCCCTTAACCTCTCGGGGCTTTGTCTCCTCATCCAGAAAATGATAGGGTTGGACCTGCTGACTTTAAAGGTCTCTTTTAGCCCTAAATCTGTTATCCTAAAACCCTGAGCTTGCCCACCCACACAGAGACTTGACCAGGAGCCAATGAGAAGCAGATCTCCCTTCCTAGGTCTCTATTAGGGCAATAGCATCTTTGGCTGTCCAAAGATCCTACCCATTTCTGGTCTTGCACTGCCATGTCTCCTTAGCTTTTCCCTTCCCTAGCCATCTGAGCACTCTGATAATGATTTTTGGTGGTGGTGGTGGTGGGGGGCAGGTGGAAGCGAAGGTCCCTCTTGAGCTCAAGTAATCTATATGTAATTTTATTTTTAATTATTAGTTGTTACTAATTAATTAAATTACATGTTTATGTAAACATATGTATGTATGTATGTCTGATTATGTATATATATTTCTACATATATCCTTTGAATATAGGGAGAGATTTCTGTTTAGTAGCATACTGTGATGGGAATGTAGTCAGGAAACTAGATGGTCCAGTGGATAGAGCACAGTGGGATTGGAATTAAGAAGATCTCTTCTTCCTGAGTTCAAATCTGGCCTCAGCCACTTCCTAGCTGTGTGACCCTGGGCAAATCACTTCACCCTGTTGGCCTCAGTTTCCCCATTTGTCAAATGAGCTAGAGAAGGAAATGGCAAACTAACTGTATGACTCTGGGTAAGTCACTTCACTCTGTTGGCTTCAGTTTTCCTCATCTGTCAAATGAGTTTCAAATGAGCTGGAGAAGGAAATGGCAAACTAGCTATGTAATGCTGGGCAAGTCATTTTACTGTTTATCTCAGTTTCTTCATCCATCGAGGTAGAGAAGAAAATGGTAAACTATTTCAATATCTTTGCCAAGAAACCCCCAAATGGGGTCACAAAGAATCCAACTTGACAGAACAACAAATGGCGGAAATACAAATGTGGAAGGAGATGAATGGGAGTCAGGGGAGACCTGGATTCTAGTCCTGACTTTGTTACCAACTTGCTGTGGGACTCTGTGTAAGTCTGGGGAACCTCTGCATTTCTCATCTTTACTAGACCCCTGGATGATCTCTATGAGCCCCCCAGTTCTGAAATCTAGTGGCTTTGCTTTTCTGCCAGGTACAATGAGAAAAGCACTGAACTTGGAGTTAACAGGACCTGGGTTCACCCAGACTGTTTATCCAACTAGCCCTGGGAGGGTCCTCAAAAACCATCCAGTCCCACTCTTTCATTTGAGGATTGAAGAAACTGAAGCCCAAGAAGGGAAGTGAATGTAAGTTCTTTGGAGGGCTTGTTTTACCCTCTGTCCTTATGTTCCTGGTGCCTTGCACAGTGCCTGACAGAATAGTTCCTTTAAGTAATATTTATTTATTTATTGACTAGCCTAAGTCATACAAGTAGTGAACACGGGAAGTAGGATTTGAATCCAGGTCTTTTCATTACTAAGCCAGTGCTCTCTCCATAGAGCTAGGCTGGTTTTTCTTGGCCTTTTCCCCTCATCTACATAATGAGGGAGATCAGTCAATAGATGAACATTTAATTAAATGTGCCAGACATTCTACTAAGCACTGGGGATGCAAAAAGAGACAAAAGAGAGACTCTGCCCTCGAGGAACTTACAATCTAATGAGGGAGACAACATGCAAACAGATTAAACAAAGCAAGCTAAATACATGAAACACGGGAAGTAATTCACAGCCAAAAGGCACTAAAATGAAGAAGGGTTGGGAAGGCTTCCATTAAAAGGCCTGAGGTTCTAGCTTGGAACTCTGTTTGAAATAAGACTCTGGAACTCAAGAGATCTGTTTGCTGTCACAAAATGAGAACCATAGAAATATGTACTGCATGATCGTCCATCTAAATCACATTCCGTGTCATCTAGAAGAGGGGGGAGGAGAAGAAGGGAGAACACGGAGAGTAAAATGTCGGAAAACGATTATTAAAATATGTATTTATATGTAATCTGGAATAGAAAAATAAAACCTTTTTTTAAAGACTGGAAGGAGGAGCCCTCCTTTCCTCTTCCCCATTTCCCTGTTTACCTGCTGCACAGATTGGGGGATTAAACCCCTGATTTCAAAGGGGTGCACCTGCTCAAGCTGAAGGGCTCAGTCTATTTCACGTAGAGCTAGAGGTGGCTCCTCTCTCTTCCCCAGTTCCTGCTCTTCAGACATTTCTATGGTACCCCGAGGTTGCTAGCATAGACTGTAAATCGGAGGGGTGCTCATGAAGGGGGAGAACTTTTTCATAAAAGGCTGGACTGGCGCAAAGAGAAAGAGTGCTGCGGCTGGCTTCTCCCGGGGGAACAGCGGCGCCCGGGGACCTGCAATGACCAGGCAAGCATTGAGACCGTTAACAGGTGCTCGGAGAGGTGAGAGGAGCTCAAGTTCATTTCCACTGTCCACAGCCCCACTCTGGCTAAATCCCGGGCCGGGAGGCTCCCAGATCCTGGGACGACGGCCATTCGGTGACAAGTTCTTGTCGGAAACCCGCCAAGTTTTAGGGCGAGTTAGACCCAGGATAAGGTTCTTCCCCGCCCCTCGCCTCTCCCCCTGGTCCCTCCCCGAATAAATGCAATTGTGTATAAGAACCATTCGGGTTCCCCTGGCGACGTGATCTCTCTCCAGGGCTAAAGCAGAGGAGGAAATCACATGCCGAGCTCCGTGGCTGGTCTCTGCGGGTGTCCCCAGCAACGCATCGGGCTGCCCGATCGCGACCGGCCAGAGAGCTTCAGCTGGGCAGAGGCCGCCCCCCTTGGCGAGCCCCGGGCCAGCCTAGCCGTCGGCACTGGCAGGGTTAAAAGTTACCTCTTGGTTTCTTCTGCCTCCAGCCCCCCCGGGGCCGGATGATGTAACCCCCCTTTCAGCCCTCCCCCCCCTCTACCATGTGACACTTTAATTAATAATAGCGCCGTCGTCCGCCCTGCCAGCGCCCGCCCGACACACGGCGCACTCTAATCCACGTACACAAACACCGAAACTTGGTGTGCGAGCGGGCCCGGAGCGCACGCGGCTGGACGCGCAGCAGGGCGAGAAAGGGAAGGTGCCCGGGGTCGGAGAAGGGCGCCCAGCGCCGAAGCAGGGCAAGGAGGACGGCCCGGAGCTAGAGACTCGAGCCGCGGGAGGAGGAGCGCGGGAGACGTCCATCATGTGCCCGTGTCCCCTGCACCGCGGTCGCGGTCCCCCGGCGGTGTGCGCCTGCAGCTCGGACCGCCTGGAACAGCGCGCGGCGGCGGCAGCACAGCTCACGGCCGCCCGCCTCAAGGCGCTTGGGGACGAGCTGCAGGAACGGACCATGTGGAGGCGCCGGGCGCGGAGTCGGCGGGCCGCAGCGGAGGCGGCCGGCAGCGGCGGCGGCGGGCTCCCCGCCTACTGGGCTTGGCTGTGCGCGGCCGCTCATGTGGCGGCGCTGGCGGCCTGGCTGCTCCGGAGGAGAAACTTGTAGGAGCGCCGGGGCTTCTTGGCGGGGGCCGAAGCGGAGACCGAGCCGGAGCCCAAGCAACAGGTACTGGTCTGGGGCTGGGTTGGGGAGCTGCCGCTGCGACCCCGGGCTGGGCAGGGCTTGGAGACGGGTCCTGCCAAATGCGTGCTGTGCTAGGTTATCACTGGAGAGGACCAAGTTGGGCTCTCGGTCTCTCAGTTCCACTCCCCATCTCTGCCCTCTCCCTGTTTCTCTCTTTACTGTTCACTTTTCCCGTCGGTACGTCTGTTTCTCGTCTCTTCTATTTTTCTTTTTCTTCTCTTCTTTCTGTCCACTCATCTCTCTCTTCTCTTTCTCTCTCCCCATGAGAGTCTTTCTCCTCTCCTCTCCTCTCCTCTCCTCTCCTCTCCAATTCCTTTCCCTTCTTTTCTCTTCCTGTCAGTCTCTTTCCCCGTCTTTCTGCTCTCTCCAGCTTTATCTCCCCCCCTCCCCCTGTACTTTGCTGTGTTTCTTGGAGTTTCCGTCAGTCCCCCTGGTTTTCCCTCCCTTCGGTTCTCCCGGTCTCCCTCTGTCTCTTTCTATCCTGTGGCACTTCTTTTGACTTGACCAACTTTTGCCTCGGTCTTCCCCACAAAGACTGCCCTCCAGGAGCGTAGTCGGGGCCAAGAGCCTGCCTGGGAAGGACCCTTGAGGACGGGTTTACAATGGAGTAGTCAGTAGTACCTTGGAGGGGCCGAGAAGAGGGGCCGTCCGGGGGACAGCCGCTAACAGGTACTGAACCCTGCGGAGTGCTAGGTGCTCGCGAGGCTAAGTCAGAAAGCACGAAGTATGCAGAGATAAGCAGCTCTGTCCCATTGACTGAGATAGGAGGTGCAGCAGCGGTAGGTAGGAGGGAAGTGGGGGTGGGGGAGGTGTTCATGAGGGCACCCGGGGCCCGGGAAGAGAACAAGGCTGACCCTGGCGGGGCTGCGAGGGAGCCTTAGGATGCCTGAACGAATGACTAGCCAGGGTCTCGGCCTGCGAGTGCAGTGAGCATCCCAAGAAAGGCTCCTCCAGGGACAGGGGCTCTACGTGCCTTCTCACCCTCAGAATCTAGAGCAGCAGCCTGCAGACAGGTGCCAAGTCCGTACTTTCTGACCTGAGCCGGGAGTGGGGGGAGACTGGCTCTGATCCCCGCGGTCCCGGAGATTACAGTGATGTGGTGTTGTGAAGCGGGAGATAGGGCGACAGGTGCTTCACAGGTCCTGGGAAACTGAACCCTTGCGAAAGAGCCTGTGCGTTTCTCTGTGCCTTTGGCACCCGGGAGCCAAAGTAGGAGCAAGACGGGCTGCTGCTCTCACTCCTCTTCCCCTTCGAGGTGCAGGGAAGTCCCCCTGGATGTCTAGCTACGGGCTAAGGCTGTTTTCTTTGTGGAGGCGGGAACAACTTTCCAGAGAAAAGGGCAGAGAAAAAATGAGCAGAGAGAAGCGATTCGGAGTCATGGGAAGAGGGGGAGGAAGAAGAAAGAATCTAGTTAGTTGTGGCTGAAGGGCCCCTTAGAACGTGGAGCATAGGGTTCCAGAGCTGGGAGGGACCTTGAAACACAGACAGACAGACAGACAGACAGACAGACAGACAGACAGAGATGGGGAGGAGAGACCTTAGAACATAGAATGACAGAGAGACAGAAAAAGACACCTTACTTAGCACATAGCATCAGAGCTGGAAGAGACCTTAAAACAGAATATAAGAGGAGGGTGGAGAAGAGAGACCTTAGAACATAGAATGTCCGGGCTGAGAGAGACCTTAGAACATGGAATGGGGGGGGGGGGCAGAGACAGAGACAGAGATAAAAGAGGGAGAGACCTTAGAACATAAGGAGGGCTCTTAGAGAATTTCCAAGACAGAAGGACCCTGAGAATATAGACTGGGGATATGGGGAGAAAATTAAGTTCAATCCCCTCATTTTACCAAGTTAAACTGGGGAACTAGGAGAAATCCAATGGGAGGACCCAGAAGATCCCAGCCGTAGGGCTGGAAGAGGTCTCTGAGGCGATCTCCATTTAGTCCAGACCCGCCTTTTATAGACGGGAAACTGAGGGCTCACTAAGTGACTTAACAGGTAGTAACGTGAGAGGAGCAGCCCTTGAATGCTCTCCCGAGTCGCTGTGCCCCGCAGAAAGACAAAAGAGATTTAATGTGAACCCGAGATAACCCATGCTAAAGAACATGCGGGAAAGCAAAGAGCAGACCGAGAGATGGGGGCTGAGGGCAGGCGCTGGGCGCTGGCAGGGGACAGTTTCCTCCCTTCTCCTTGGTTTGGGGTCGGGGATGCTGGGCTAATGAGCCCGGATGGGCCCCGCGGACCCTCGTTCTCCTTCGGTCTCTGCTAGGGCCAGCGTTCCCGGGGACCGCGGGGAATTGCCTGACTGGGCAGGAGCCAGC
Organism: Monodelphis domestica; assembly: GCF_027887165.1. NCBI lineage: Eukaryota > Metazoa > Chordata > Mammalia > Didelphimorphia > Didelphidae > Monodelphis > Monodelphis domestica. Next base: position 34,877,322 of record NC_077229.1, read on the forward strand.
GGGGTGAATGGGGGGCTGGCGTCCTGGAGGCGCCGGGGACGGGCGGGCGGGAAGGGCGGCCAACGCCGGAGAGAGGCGGGGCTGGGGATGCTCTTGGGTTCGGTGTGGCCAAAGAAGCTTGATCAGGGGCCGCTGCCCAAGGCCCCAGTTTGGAGGGAACGGGGATGCGGTCAGATGGGGATTAGCGGACCTGTCGGAGAAGCGGGCTGAGAGGTCTCTCCCAGGGTTCACCTGGGAGTTGCCAGGGTTACCAATTCTGCGTCCTGGGTGGGCTCCCAGTGCCGGTGCTCTGAGCTCATGAATGGGGATGGGCGCAAATGCCTCGGATCTCTCCCTGGATCCTCTTCCCTCGGGGAGCTCAGCCTGGGGCAAGGGTGCCCCAGTGTTATCCAGGCAGCCCTAGTACCCCACAGGGAACTCAGCGTGCTACAGAAGAAGGAGAATTCTATTTGGAGCCAGATTTCATCTCCCACCACTAGCACTACCCACATGACCCTGGACAAGTCACCGAACCTCTGAAACCTTTTAGTTTTCTCATCTGCACCTTTCAAGCTAGCAGAGAGAACACTTTAAGGTTTGCAAAGCATCTTGCATATATTATTTCATTGATGCTCAACAACCCTGTGAGTCAGGAGCTATTATTATCATCCCCAGTTTGTAGAAAAGAAAACTGAAGCAAGTAGAGGAAAGTGACTCCATCAGGGTCACACAGCTAGTCTCAGGGCTTCCTGGCTCCAAATTCAGCCTCCTCATCCAGCTAGCTGCTCTGATCTCCTAAGCCAAATTTAGCAACAACCACCACGTCTCTAGTTTTATGGTGGACTCTTCTCGTTTCTTATCACAGCCTGGAGATGAATCTGGCTTCTCTTCCCTTTTAGTATGGTCCTACCTAGTCAGAAAAGGTTTGAGTAGGGACTTAACTGGTGAGCTGGGTCGCTGTTAAATGGAGAGAGATAGCAGACTGTCTCCTAAAAACTAGAGGGGTGGCAATCTCTATTGGTGGAGAGAGTGTGGTGTTATGGGACCTTCCAATAGGATGGGAAAACCTCATCCCTCTAATAGTGATAAAGAGCTGTTACTGGATAGGCCAGTATTATGAGAGCCCATCAGAGCCTTGGGGTGAAGGTGGATCAGACCTTTCCTGATCTTAAAAAGAAGCTAGGGGAAGGGGGACTGGACCTGGGACTCCATTAATATCGTGAAGTCCCAGATGATGAACAAAGCAGGTCACCGCCTTCTCTGCAACTTAGTCTCAAGAGTGGCCCAGAGAGATTTAAGTGACTTATCTCAAGTCACACAGCCAGTATGGGTCAAAAGAGGGTTGAATCTTTACTCTGAGACCAGCTCTCTATCTACCATGCAGTGGATAGAGTTCTGGGCTTGAAATTGGGAAGATTCCTCTTCCTGAGATCAAATCTAGCTTCAGACACTAGCTGGGTGACCTTGAGCAAGTCACTTTACCCTGTTTGCCTCAGTTTCCTTTTCTGTAAAATGAGTCAGACAAAGAAATGGCAAACCACTCCAGTATTTTTGCTGAAAAAACCCCAAAATATGTGAAGAGTTGAGACACCATTGAAAAAAATGACTAAGCCAGAAGTCTATCACCACCAGCACTTATAATAATATCAGTACTTCTCTTTATTTTTATTTTTAATTTAATTTAATTTATTTATTATTTTTAAGTAGTCCTCTTGATGCATGCTGCTGTACGATCTCCGTTAAGTGACTTAGCCTCTGATTCTTCCTAGGCAAATCATCTGAGATTTACTTATAAGCTGCAAAGCAGGGGCTGATTGGCATCAGGAGCTGGGATGAGCTCATCCAGGGTTTCCCTATATCCTTGATATTGCAGGTCCAGTTGTCCTGCACCCAATTTGGGGCAGATAACACAGCCTGTAGTATCCACATTAACAGGAATCCTGTGGTTATCAAATAAGATAAAGCTTATAAGGTTCAATGCAAATCATAAAAACTGTTAGTGATTTTTTTCTTTAACCCTTACCTTCTGGCATCTTAGTTTCAGTTCTAAGACAGAAGAGTGGCAAGGGCTAGGCAGTTGGGGTTAAGTGACTTGCTCAGGGCCACTCAGCTAGGAAGTCTTTTTTGTTTTTTTAACTCTTCTGTTCTTACTTAGTATCAATTCTAAGAAAATGAGGTGTAGGGGCAGGAATTTAGAGAGAAGGGAGAAATGAAGATAAAAGAAAGAGAAAAGGGAAGATTTTAGGAGAAATGAAGATAAGAGAAAGAGAGAAAAGGAAATATTTTAGGAGAAATGAAGATGAGAGAAAAGGGAAGATTTTAGGAGAAATGAAGATAAGAGAAAGAGAGAAAAGGGAAGATTTTAGGAGAAATGAAGATGAGAGAAAAGGGAAGATTTTAGGAGAAATGAAGATAAGAGAAAGAGAGAAAAGGGAAGATTGTATAGACTCCACAGGTGATTTGATCAGAAGACAAGTCAGATAATGGAATAAAGGAGCCTGGTTTAATGAATTAATGAATTAGCTCTAGTGTGTTAGCAGAGAGGCAGCTGTGAAATGGGAAAGGTGATCATTTCAGTTTTTGTTCTTATAACTCAAGTGCCTAAGACAGTGCTTGGCACTGAGGAGATACTTCATAAATGCTTGCTGAGGAGCAGCCAGTTGGTTCTGTGGATATAGAGCCAGATCTAGAGATGGGAAATCCTGAGTTCAAATGCGTCCTCAGAGTCTTCTGAGCTGTGTGACCCTGGTCAAGTCACTTAACCCCTATTGTCTAGCCCTTACTGCTCTTCTGCCTTGGAACCAATTATCTAGAAGTGATTCTAAGTCAGAAGGTAAGGGTTTTTATTTTCTTTTTAATACTTGTTGAATTAATTTCATTTATTTGCAGAATAAATGAATTTGGACTCAGAGTGTAACCCTGACAAATGAATGAATTTGGAGTCCAAAAATTTAGATTTAAATCCTGGTCTGCCACCTCTTGCCAATATGACCTTGGGCAGTTAGCCTTTGGGGGACCCCAGTTCTTTATCTCTGCAATCAAGGGATTAGACCAGATGATCTCAATTCCTGAGTGGTTGGGGAGTGAAGTGTTTAAGGAGGAGAGAGCCTTTGCTCTAGGTCCTCCCCTTACTTTTGTGTGCCCCTTTGGCAGGCTAGTGAAGCTAACAGCCTCTTTTATATTCTCTCACTGATCATTTAGTCCAACTCTTTCATTTTCTGGCTGAGCAGACCAAGTCCAAAACAGGGAAATAATTTATTCAAGATCAAGGTCTCAGGGGCAACTAGGTAGCTCCATGGATAGAGAGCCAGTCCTGGAGACAGGCAGTCCTAGGTTCAAATCTTATCTCAGACACTCCCTAGCTGTGTGACCTTGGGCAAGTCACTTAACCCCCATTGCCCAACCCTGACCACTCTACTGCCTTAGAATGGATACATAGTATTGATTCTAAGATGAAAGGTAAGAATTATTAAAAAAAAAAAAGATCAAGGCCCCAAAGATAATGGAGGGAAAGCAATTAGGAAGACCTATTTATATATTAATATATAAAATGAAATACATAAGATTACAAAGAAAGTCAATTATATTGAAATACAGTAATAAAGATATATTTTTAAATTAAAAAATTAAAATATCCGTCTGATCACTCACTCTTCCTTTGCTGGACTCATCATCTAATTAAAAAAATATATATTAACATTTTTAATAAAAATTAAATTTTTGATTTTAGAATTTTAATTTTTTGCTCATCATCTAATTAAACATATATTAAAATTTAAAATTAAAATTAAATTTTAGATTTTAGAATTTTTATTTTTAAAAAATTATAAAAGATTAAAATTTTTTAAATTCAAAATCTCAGGCCAAGAACTCTTCCTCTAGGCAATCAATTGGGTAATCAGTAAGTCTTTATCATAAGACCTTCAAAGTGGTAGGCAGCTAGGTGGCGAAGTGGATAGAATGCTGGGAGTGAAGTCAAGAAGACATATTCCTGAATTCAAATCTGGCTTCAGATTCTTACTAGCTGTGTGACCCTAGACAAATCACTTACCTTTTTTGGCCTCAGTTTCCCTATCTGTAAAGTGATCTGGAGAAGAAAACAGCAAACCACGCTGGTATCTTTGCCAAGAAAATTCTAAACAGAGTCATCAGTACAAGACTGAACAACAGCAACTTATGTGCTAAGTACCGTACAGGCCATCAAGGAATTTACATTCGTATCATATATATTTTTTTGTGGGCAATAACCTTGCCCATAAAAATATATGATATGGACAAAATAAAGACAAGGACAATTTGGGGGGAATATTAGCAATTTGGGGAGGGGAAGGATCAGGAAATTTACGTGAGGTAGGAGGTGAGAAAGGTAGGAAAGGTAGAATGAAGGCAGGCAATGGCCAATTTTATTTTATTTATTTTATTTTCAAATTTTTATTTAATTAGTCCATTTAGAACATTTTTCCTTGTTTTTTTTTTGAAATTTTTATTTAATAATGGCCAATTTTAAATGCCACATACAGAAACTTGCAAGTTTTCCCCTTCATCCCTTGTTTCCCTCTTGCAAGGACTTTGAAGGCTCCTTAACTTGGGAGAAGAGGAGAGTAGGCTCATCAGGAAAACATTTGGTTAGTGATCTGGAGGAACCTCAGGGAAGGGTCCAGATGTGAGGGAAGAGGAGCATGCTAATGCCGCAGCCCCCCTTCCGACCGCCACATGTTCAGGGCGTGAAGCTGTCCAACTCTCCTGGTGAGATTCCAAGTCACAAGTGACTGAGCTGTGGATGTAAATACAACTGTACGTGGGGATAATTAAATACACCACCAGCAGCTCACCTTATGGATGTGACTGGGGCATAAGTGTCCCTGCCACAGATTTATTTTTCCCTTCCCTATGTCCTTGTGTCTGTTTGCAACACATGGCTTCTTTCAAGGTTAACAAGCTTAGGAATGGTGTAGTTCAGTAAATACTAAACAGGATTTTGAGTGGGGAAGGCATGTGTTCAAATCTCACCTCAGTATCCCCATCCCCCAAGTCAATTCCCTCCCTGAACCTCAGTTTTTTAATCTGTAAAATGAGGGTGTTCCGAGATGTCAGCGAGTGGTTAAGTGGACAGCAGAACTCCCTGAACCAGATTAAAATGCAATTGGGAAATGTTTAACAAAATAATAAAAATATAAGACCACATAGATAATGTGGATTGAAATAAAGATGCTGCCTTGGTTTGGACACCGCTGAATTAGATGATTTCTGAGGTTTCCTCCAGACAGAAATCTATGATCTTATCAGTTTCAGTGTTTAAAATGAGGCAGTTGAGACGATCTCAAAGATCTCAATCCTAAAATGAATGAATGAAAATGCATGAATGCTAAATTTATTTAGTGTCTGTTATGAGCTAAGCACCAAGGACACAAATGTGAGACAGTGCCTGTCCTCAGTGAGCTTACATTCTGATAGATGCCACCAAGCAGTGGCCAGGGAAGACAGTTTGGTCCTTTCTCCCCACCTTTCAGCTTTCTTTGAGTTTCATCTTTTTCCCTTAGAATGTAAACTTCTTGAGGTCAGGGATTGTCTTTCTGTGGGCATTTGGTGTGCTGAAGGACAGTGTCTGACACATAGTAGGTGCTTAATCAATGTCTATTAACATGATGGGATGTTTTGTCTTTCCAGAAACAATGGTTGTGTTGATTTGGTGTGCCCAGATGGAGAGGTGGGGGAAAGGAAGTGGGAGTTGTGTAGGGATTGGGTATAGCTACAGGGCAGCTGGCTAGGTATCCAGGGGATGGGTGGAAGGAATGTAAAGAATGAAGGCTGGCTACATAGAATGCGTTTCAATTTAATAAGCATTTATGGAGAGCCTACTATGCGCTAGGACTGTGCTAAGCTTTGGAGCTATAAAAAAAGAAGAAAAAGACAGTTCCTGCCCTCAAGGAGTTTACAATCTAACAGAGAAGACAATATAAACTCTTGAGATCCCTTTTAGGATTTGGAGGCAAAAAGGACTTCCAGACAACATCCAGTTTTAATTTTACAGATGAGGAAATTGAGGCTCATAGAAAAGAAAATTTTCAGCCACGTTTGGATAGGTAGAAGGGAGCAGAGGCAGAAACCAAACCCAGGTCCTCTGACTTGGGAATCTAGACTTGGTTTTCCTATGTTACACTGAATTCTTGATCCAGGCTATACAAAGCTCTCCTCTCTCTAGGCTTTCATAACTCCACTCTCTCCTGTTTCTTCTCCTCCCTGTCTGATCACTCTTTCTCAGTCTTCCTTTGCTGGATTCATCATCTATTTTTCTCCCATTGACCATGGGTGTCCCTCAAGGCTCTGCCCTGGGCTCTCTTCTCCCTCTGTACAATTTCACTTGGTGATCTCATCGACTCCCCTGGGTTCAATTATCATTTCTATGCAGACAATTCCGGGATCTGTATATCTAGTCCTACTCTCTCTGCTGAACTCCAGTCCCACATCACCAATTGCCTTTTTGACATCTCAGACTGGATGTTCTGTAGACATCTCAAACCCAGCTCATTCTCTTTCCCCCTTTGTTATGGCAGGTACCACCACCTTCCCCATCATCGGTGCTTGGTAACAGCCCCAGTTCTCATCTCTTCACTTACTGTACTTACTAAAGCCAAACGCTGTCAGGTCTGCCTTCACAACATCTTTCATAGATGGTTCCTTCTCTTCAATTATGAAGCCCTTCCCCTTCTCATGTTTGGACTATTGAAATAACCTTTAATGGGTCTTCCTGCCCCAAGGGACATACATGCTATTAATATTTTCATTTTAAAAATTAGGAAACTGAGGCAGAAGGAGGTTAAGTGACTTGCCCAATATCATACAGCTATTAAGTGTCTGGGGAAAAATTTTGAATTCAGGTTTCCTTGACTCCCAGCCTATCGATCCGTGCCACTGAACTCTTTAGGGATAATCCCTTCAGCTGGGTAGATCACAGATCATCCTCGTCTTCTCATCCTCTGAGACTTTCCATACCCTCTAATTCTTCAAAAGGGTTTTACCCAAAGTGCCTTCCTCTAGACTTAATATAGTGTTGTGTGGAGACCAGTAGAACACATGGACTAAATTTTTGTTATCACTTTATAAACACAAGCTATTAATATTTGCATCAGAGGGTAGAGTTCCATGTTTCTTAAAAAAATACCTTCTGTCTTAGAATCGATATTGATTTTAAGACACTGATACCTTGATTCAGAAGAGAGGTAAGGACTAGACGATTGGTCAGGGTCACACAGCCAGGAGGTTGTCTGAGGCCAGATTTCAACCCAGGCCCTCCTAATTCCAGGCCTGGCTCTCTATCTACAGTACTACTTAGCTGTCCCTTCCCATTCTTTTATAAACTTTGTCATAAGTATGTCCTAAGGGAAGCATAAATGTGCACAAATGAAGGAGATATAAGAACAAATTATGAAACAAATTTTAAAACTTTCAAAATATTTCACCTGGTTCAGACTTTCATTTTTCTTTTCCCTTTCTTCTTTGCTCCCTCACTTTCCCTCCCTCTCTCCCTCCCTTCCTCTCTCCCTCCCTTCCTCCCTCCCTCTCTTCCTCCCTTCTTCCCTCCCTCCCTCCCTCCCTCCCTCTCTCTCTCTCTCTCTCTCTCTCCCTTCCTTCCTTCCTTCCTTCCTTCCTTCCTTCCTTCCTTCCTTCCTTCCTTCCTTCCTTCCTTCCTTCCTTCCTTCCTTCCTTCCTTCCTTCCTTCCTTCCTTCCTTCCTTCCTTCCTTCCTTTCTTTCTTTCTTTCTTTCTTTCTTTCTTTCTTTCTTTCTTTCTTTCTTTCTTTCTTTCTTTCTTTCTTTCTTTCTTTCTTTCTTTCTTTCTTTCTTTCTTTCTTTCTTTCTTCCTTCCTTCCTTCCTTCCTTCCTTCCTTGTCATTAATAGTAATATTTTTGTAAGAGCAAAAAGGGGTTTTTAACATTCATAAGTCATTTCAATATATTATTGTATCTTTAACTTGTGCTTTCTTAATTCCTATTTTATGTAAATTTTCTAATACACATAATTATTAGTTTAGTAGTACATGTATATGAATTATAAAAATATATTTCTGGAGTTAATACTAAGATAGGTAAGGGGAAAGAAAGAAAGAAAGAAAGAAAGAAAGAAAGAAAGAAAGAAAGAAAGAAAGAAAGAAAGAAAGAAAGAAAGAAAGAAAGAAAGAAAGAAAGAAAGAAAGAAAGAAAGAAAGAAAGAAAGAAAGAAAGAAAGAGGAAGAAAGGAAGAAAGAAAGAAAGACAGAAGGAAGGAAAGAAAGCAAGAAAGAAAAGAAAGATAAAAGGAAGGAAAGAAAGAAGGAAGGAAGGAAGGAAGGAAGGAAGGAAGGAAGGAAGGAAGGAAGGAAGGAAGGAAGGAAGGAAGGAAGGAAGGAAGGAAGTGAGAGAGGGAGGGAGGGAGGGAGGGAGGGAGAAAGAAAAAAAATTAGCTGAGTCTCAAGGGCAAGTCCACAGGGCCAGAAGCACAGCTTACAGGATCTTAGCTTCTTGAAGCCAAGGCCTAGTTTATTATTATTTTTTAATAGTATTGCTTTGTCTCTAATGCCTCACAGTGAGTTTCATATAGTAGGAGCCTAATAATTGTTTCTGAATTGAATTAAAATGAATGTCTTTTTTTATAATAGTCATTTCCCAAATCTATAGTTCATACCACCATTAAAAACTCCCCTATAATAAAGGAAGTTTCCCCAAACCAAGTGATAATAACAGCAATAATAACAAACATTTATATAGGGCTTACTAGGTGCTTGGCATAGTTATCTCATTTGTTCCTCATAACTCAGGGGGTTAGGTGCTGTCCTTATTCCCTTTTGTAGCTAAGAAACTGAGGCAGAGAAAGATTAAGTATCTTTCCCAAGGTCACACAGGTAATGAGGCCAGATTTGAACTCAGATCTTCTTGACTCTAGGCCCAAGCTCTAACTATTGCTCTGCCAATTTGTCCAATGGCAAAATGTAGACATTCTCTAATGAGTTCAGTCAGTCAATCAGTAAGTCTTTACCAAGTGCCTCTCCTGTGTGTCAGGCACTGTAGTGGCAGTAGAGACCCAGAGACAAAAATGACACAGTCTTTGCCCTCAAGGAGCTTCTATTGAAAGAGATAACGTGTGCATCTGTAATTACAAAATATATACCAAATCTAGGCAGCTAGCTGCTGTTATTCTGCATAGAGCGCCAGACCAGGAGTCAGGAGGCTCACTTTCCTGAGTTCAAATTCAGCCTTAGACACTTCCATTGCAATGATGTGGGGGTTCTGAATTGGCTAATCAGCCATGAGCACATGAGTTGTTATTTTGTATCTTCTTTATTCCTTGATTTCTAATAATCCTTAATAAACCTCAAAAAATATTTTTATTACTAGAGATACTAATTTAATTGTTACACTAGCTTTGTGACCCTGGGCAAGTCACTTCACCCTGTTGGTCTCGGTTTTTTCATCTGTAAAATGAGCTGGAGAAGGAAATGGCAAACCACTCCGGTATCTTTGCCCAAAAAAACTCAAATGGGGTCACAAAGAATTGAACCCAACCAGAAAAAAATGGAAGAGTACGCCAGAATAGTGAAAGGTGCCCAGTAGGGTAGAGAGGATGACCCGTCAAATGCAGGGAGCTGTGGGATAGAGGACGCCTCCTTCCACCCTTGTGTGCCCCCATCCATACACCTGAGAGGAGGGACATGCAGGCCTTGTCATCTACGGGGTCCAGATTGCCCATTGCATTCAATCTGAGCTTGGCTGCCTTTGAGTGCTGTTTTCCATTACATTAGCGTAGCCGTCGTATTTACCTTATTTATTGACTTGGCTCCTGGGATGTCTGTGTTCCAGCTGTTCCGTGTCTGGGCTGCATAGGGCACTAAGAGGCCAAATCTATGGATATGATCCCCCGTAGGGCAGTTCAGGCTATGGAGCCAATAGTTCTTCTCCATTAGGAGAAGGCTGGTTGCTAGTGAGATAAGGTGGGATGGGATGGAACAGCTTGTGTGTGTGTGTGTGTGTGTGTGTGTGTGTGTGTGTGTGTGTGTGTGTGTGTGTGTGTAACCACTTGCAAATCCACCTCCACTGCTGGGAAAATGCCTTCAAAGGAATAGTGAAGACCACCCTCTGCCCATCCCCTCCGCTTGGAATTACCCCCGACAGCGGCTTCACCCGTAGGCTGGGAGACACTATCAGGTTAGGCCAGAGCTCCAAAGGGCTCCGTTATTACCAAAGCCCAGAGAGAGCTATTGAGGGCGAGCACTTTGTAAACCTGAAAGCATCAGAAAACGGGGGAGCGTTCATGAGCATCGCTCCCCCTTCAGGTCCTGTGCGGGCGTCTCTGGGTGGCGGGACGGGTGACTGGTGAGGGAGCAGCATCAGTAGGAGTCGGAGAATGAAAGGAAAAAGAACTTAGGAAGCGCCGGCTGTGTGCTCAGTACTTTACAGATATTCTCTCATTTGATGTCACATATAATAATTCCGTGAGTCGATCTAATAGCTACATACAAACATAGAATAATTCTATAATTGGGTGCTATCGATACATAATTTAATATAATATTGTATCATTATACACAATAGATACATATAGGCACATATAATAAATGTACATAGATACATAATTGGGCATAATAGCTATATATGTAGATACATGTATAATCTACAATAATTATATTATTTGATATAATAGATGTCTATGTAGATACATACTTTAATTTAATAGATACATGTGTAATATATAATTACATAATTCTACATAACAGGTATGCAATAAATACACATAGATACATCACTTGAGATCATTGATGTATACATAGATACATGTATAATATAAAACAATTGTGATTCAATATAATAGATATATTATATAATAATTATATAATTTGATGTATAGATACATACTTTGATATATGAGATATATAATATATGATAATTGTATAATTCTGTATAATAGACACATCATAAATGCATGTAGATACATAATAATATAATTGATGCATACATAGATACATGTATAATAGAAAACAATTATGATTCGATATAATAGATGCATCATAGGATAATTATATAATTTGATGTATAGATACATACTTTGATATATGAGATATATAATATATGATAATTGTATAATTCTGTATAATAGACACATCATAAATGCATGTAGATACATAATAATATAATTGATGCATACATAGATACATGTATAATAGAAAACAATTATGATTCGATATAATAGATGCATCATATAATAATTATATAATTTGATGTATAGATACAAAGGTTGATATACTAGATATAATATATAATTCTATATACAAATACATAATAAATACATGTAGATACATAATAATATAATTGATACATACATAGATACATATATAATAGAAAACAATTATGATTCTATATAATAGATGCATCATATGCTAATTATATAATTTGATGTATAGATACAAAGGTTGATATACTAGATATAATATATAATTCTATAATTCTATATAAAATATATAATAAATACATGTAGATACAAAATAATATAATTGATGCATATATAGCTACATGTATAATAGAAAACAATTGTGATGTGATAAAATAGATACATTATATAATTATATAATTTAATATATAGATATATAAGTTGATATACTAGATATAATATATATTTATATAATTCTATGTAATAGATATATAATAAATACACAAAGATACACAATGATATAATTGATGCACATGTAGATGCATGTATAATATAAAACAATTGTGATAAAATAAAATATATATTATATAATTACATAATTTGATATATAGATACATAAGTTGATATACTAGATATGTAGTATGATAATTGCATAATTTGATATAATAGATGTATATAGATACAAACTTTAATATTAGACCTATGTAGAGACATGTACATATATTTACATTATTTGATATAATAGATACATTATATAATATAGTTATATAATTTGATATCATAGACATGATATAATTATATAATTAGACATGATAGCTATATAGACATAATATGTAATAATGATATAATTTGAGATAATAGATACATTTGATCTACATGATTACATAATAGACACATACTTTGATATAGATATTACACAATTTGATATAATATATTTTGATCCTCATAGCACAACAGTCTTGAGAGACAGGTGCTATTATCACTTCCATTTTATAGACAAGGAAACTGAGGCAGACAGGGAAATGACTTGCCATGGGTCACACAGCAAGTAAATATTTGCAGCTGGATTTGAGCTCAGGTCTTCCTGGCTCTAAGCCCAGCACACTATATATTATGCCACTTCATAGGATCTTCAATTTAGAGTTGGAAGGGATTTTAAAGGTCTTCTAACACCCTATATATATTTTATAGATGATACAAAGAGGTTAGTGTGATTTAGAATGAGAGAATCATAGATTAAGAGCTGGAAATGTTTGTCAGCAGAGGTCATCAAGAGACTTATGGGAGGGGCCAGCTGGGTAGCCAGTGGATTGAGAGTCAGGAGGTCCTGAGTTCAAGTGTGACCTCAGATACTTCCCAGCTGTGTGACCTTGGTCAAGTCACTTAACTCCTATAGCTTAGCTCTTACCACACTCTTCTGCCTTGGAACCAACACACAGTATTGATCCCAAGACAGAAGGTGAGGGTATAAAAAAATAAAAATTAAATAAAAAAGAGACTTGTGGGAGACATAGCTCCTACTGCCTTCTGAGAAATGATGGTGGTCTTGCCCATGAACAGCAAGCCCATTCATCCAGACAGCTCTCACGTAATAATGGACTTGGCTTTTCCAGGGTATCAGAGAGTAGAGAGAGAGCCTAAAGCTTTCCATTTTCTCTTCTGGAACATCAAGGGGTTGGATTCTGTCCCTTCTACATCTTGGTCACCTTCTAGGTCACAATATTGTCCTTTTTCAAAAGGAGAGAATCAGAGAGAGAACTTCTGAGCTTCTTTCAGTTCTAAGTCTGTGATACGGGAAGCCTAACCAGTCTGGAAAAAGCAGTGACACAGAAGCTCGAGGCTGTTCCTGCTTACTGTGAATGAATGGCAGTAAACGCATCTTGCCTCAGCATCCTATTCTCTGGACTCACCTCCTGACCACTGAGTCCTCCCTGTCCTTGTCAGTGTTATGGAGGCCGTGGCCATCCCCCAGGCCTGGAATGCTCCCCCTCTTTCCCTCTGCCTTGTAGAATCAATTCCTCACTTCCCCCAAAACCCAACTCAAGGGCCGCTTCTCCATCAGAGGTATCAAATGTTCTTGCATGAGACCCGAACTGGATTCAAATGTAATTGGGAGATATTTAGCAAAATATATAAAAATACAATTTTTTTTTATTGTGGCCCTGTTGTTTTAGACCCGACTCTTTGTGGCCCCATTTGGGGTCTTCCTGTGGTTGGCCATTTCTTTCTCCAGCTCATTTGACAGACCCTGAGGAAATGAGGGCAAACAGGGTGAAATGACATTAATGCGGTTTTCTGCCTGAATATTTTGCCCATAGCCACGTAAGTAGTAATTTAGTGATTAAGCTACTTACTGATTTGTGGCCCCTTTTCTGTTTGAATTTGACACCACTGATCTACTTGAAGCCTTTTCTGATGCCCTCGAACCAAAAATATGGGTTTTCTTGGCAGAGATACTAGAGTGATTTACCATTTCCTTCTCCAGCCCATTTTACATTTGAGGAAACTGAGGCAAACAGAGCCAATCAAGTGATTTATCAAGGTTCATATAGCTAGGAAGTGTCTGAGACTGGATTTGAACTTAGGACCGTCTGACTCAGGGCTGGTGTTCTATCCACTGCACTATCTAGCTGCACTCTAACTTCTATGAATATACTTATTTTCTATTTATTCTATATAGGATAGGTCACATGGTACAGTGGATAAAGAGCCAGCCTTGATTACAGGAAGATCTAAGCTTACATGCCACTTCTGAAATAGACAGACACCATGACCCTGGGCAAGTCACTTAATCTCTGACCCTCCATACCAGCAGATCTCAGACTTTTTGGTCTCAGGACACTTTGCACTATTAAAAAAAAAATTATTACCTTCTGTCTTAGAATTGATACTAAGCATCTGTTCCAAGGTAGAAGAATAATAAGGGCAAAGCAATCAGTTAAGTAGCTTGTCCAAGGTCACACAGCTAGGTGGTGTCTGAGGCCAGAACTGAACCCAGAACTTCCTGTCTCCCAGGTCTGGCTCTCTATCCATTGTGCCACCCATCTACCCACCCCTCTTTGCACTCTCTTAAAAGTTATCATGGGCCTCCCCAAGAGCTTTTGTTGATATTTATTATATTAAATTTTTTGATTGTTGAAAACAATTTTGATTATTTGGTTCCCCTGAAAGGACCTCTGAGCTCCTCTCTCTCTCTGTCTCTGCCTTTGTCTCTGTCTCCCTCCCTCTCTATCTCTTTCTCTCTCTCTCTCTGTCTCTCTCTTTGTCTCTCTCTCTCTATCTTTCTCCTTCTCTTCCTCTCTTTATCTCTCCTTCCCTCCCCCCACTGTCTTCCTCTCTATCTAGCCCTCTCTTCCCCCTCTCTCTCCTTCTCCTCCACTGTCTTCCTCTTTTTTGTCTCTGTCTCTTTCTATCTATCCCTCTCTTCCTTTCTCCTTCCCCTCCACTGTCTTCCTCTCTTTTTGTCTCTGTCTCTATCCCTTTCTTCCTTTCTCTTTCTCCCTCCTTCCCTCCCCCACTCTGTCTTCCTCTATCTATCCCTCTTTCCCCCTCTCTCCTTCCCCTCCACTCTGTCTTCCTCTTTTTTTCTCTGTCTCTTTCTATCTATCCCTTTCTTTCTCTCTCTCCCTCCTTCCCTCCCCCCACTCTGTCTTCCTCTCTATCTATCCCTCTTTTCCCCCTCTCTCCTTCCCCTCCACTGTCTTCCTCTTTTTGTCTCTGTCTCTTTGTCTATCTCTCTTTCTCTGTTTCTTTATCTATCCCTCTCCTCCTCTCTTTATCTGTTTCTCTGTCTCTCTTTCTATCTGTCTCTTTGTCTCTCTCTCCATATATAAAGATATAGATAAGTGGTACAGCGGGGAAAAAAAACTAACTCTAGTTAATCAGAAGATGTAGGTCAAATCCCACTGCTTACACTTAGTACCTCTATGACTGTGGCCAAATCACTTACTCCCTCTGGGCCTCAGTTTCCTCATCTGTAAAATGAGAAGCTTCTGAGGTTTTTCAGTCTATGATTTTATTATAGAATTTGAGCTACCTGAATCAGGGACGATGCTATCCTTTGTCTTTGTATCCCCAGTCTCTAGCACACAGTAAAACTGGAAACACCAAAAAAAAGTCAGTTATCATTATTATTATTATTCACTACTATAGTCCTCTTCTGATGGCTCTTTATGGCTTGAAATGTGGATTGGTGATGGACCAGGATTGATAGTTCTAGGAAGAAAGGGAATAAGAAGTAATGTAGTGGTAGTGGTGGTAGTGGTAATGATGGTAGTAGTAATGGTAGTAATTGGAGTAGACATAGTAGTAGTAGTAATGTAATAGTAGTGATAGTGGTAATGGTAGTAGTAGTGGTAGTAGTAGTAGTAGTGGTAGTAGTAGTAGTAGTAATGTAGTGGTAGTGGTGGTGGTGATGGTGGTGGTGGTAGTAGTAATAGTAGTAATAATAGAACTCATGGATAGAGTGCTGGGGCTGGAATCAGGAAGACTCAAGTTCAAATCCAGCCTCATATCCTTACTAGCTCTGTGAGGAGCCCAGGCAAGTCACTTCATCATGCTTACTTCAGTTTCCTCCTCTAGAAAACGGTAATGATAATAGCACCTACCTTTTAGGATCAAATGAAATAATCTGTGTAAAAAGCTTGGCACATACTAAGTTCCATTTAAATATTAGCTATGATGATGAAATAATATTCCTTTTCCTAGGAATCTAGAACCCAGGAGTTCCCTTTCCTCAAGTCTTTCTACAAACTCTAAGTCTCATTCTAATTTCCATCCCAGATCCTTTTCACTTCTGAACCTCCTAAAAAACTGGTACCAGAGAGATGTCTCATCATTTAAGTGGTAATTGGGACCAGAGGAATCCTTCTCACCTCCATGATTATTCCCCTGAGGAGGGTCTTTCTCTACAGCTTTCTAAGCTGTTAACATTGGTACTAGAGATATGCCCGCTTCTAGCTTATTTTGTTGTAAAAACTAAGAAAAAAGGTCAAGGTAGAAGGCGTTTTCTCTGTTCCAAAAGGTGTCAGGGCACCCCCTTAAAGATCTATTTTCTTGTCCCCCTGCAAGCATTCATTAATTAAAAAAAAAAGAAAAAAAGAAACATGTTCCAGTGAAAAGTTTGTAGTGGGCACAACCAGGAAGCTCTCTTAGTTTAGCCCACATCTGGAGTATTGGGCTGAATTTGGGGGAGGTTGCCTTTTGGGAAGGATTCCCAGGAAGCAGGAGAATGTCCAGAGGAGGGCACATAGTCTGGTGGGGGTCTTGAGACCTCGCCATGGGAGAGTCAATTGAAGGACCTGCGGATATTTATCCTGGAGGATAGAAGACTCTGGGAGGATATGAGATCTGTGTTCAAGTTCTGCTCAGCCAGAGTGAGCAGAATTAAGAACATTGGGTGAAAGATACTGGGAGGCAAAGGTAGCCTTGATGCTGGGAATCGAAGGAGCCATTCTGAAGTGGAATAGGCAGCCTCAGGAGGTAGGGGGTTTCCTCTCTAGTGGAGGTCTCCGAGCAAAGGTTGGGGAAATCCCTAAACCTCATTGAACCATCAGTTTCCTCATCTGTTAAATAAGGAAAGTACTAGGTGCACTACCTACCTGATAAGATTCTTGTGGGTAAGACACTTTAGAAACCTCAATGCAAAGAAAATGTGAATAAATCATAATAAAACTATGAAATATAATTGCTTTGTATAGCACTTGGCACACAGTAGGTGCTTAATAACTGTTTCTCCTCCCCCCATCACAAATGTGGAGGGCTGGAATAAGAAGGGGTCATCTCGTTACAATATCTACAGTTAACCCAAGTATTATGCTAGTGTCCCCCCAATTATAATTTTAATAATTATCAACAAAATACAAGCAAAAAAAAGGATAAAATCTTAATAAACTATAACCATTCTATCATCTTTCATCTTTCAAATGCTGGGACTTGCCATGATTATGTTCAACCCTCTGCTCTCCATCTTAAAATAATTTGTCAGATTTGGAAGGAGGAGAAATAAATACTTATTTAAAAAAAAAACCCAAAATTTTGCCAGAAACAGATAGAACTATAAAGGGCTTCAAATCTAAGTAGTTGAGGAAAAAGATGGTGGAGGCAATATTGCACTGACTGATATGTAATAGACTTTTAATTGTCTGTGTGCATTTGGTTCATTTATTTCTATTATTTCATTGGTTCAGAGTCCAGAAGATGTGGGTTCAAAGCCTGTCTCATACTTACTGGCTCTATGACCACGGGCTAGTCATCTGAGCCTCAGTTTCTCCATTTGTAAAATGAAGGGGTTAGAAAAAATGGCTTCACTCTAAATCTTTGGTCTTGTAAGTTATTATCTTTAAAATGAGAAAATTGGACAAGATGCCTCTGAGGTCCATTCTTGGTACCCAGTCCATGTTTGGTCCTAGGAACTGAATGAAAAATTGACTTAGGGAACTTCTGGTGTGGAAAGTTCCTCTGCTAAGGCAGATCAGAAACTCTACTATAACTTCCACTTTTAGAGAATTGCTGGACAAGTGGGCTTTGTAAAGGGGGTTGAATTGAGAGATTGTATGACTTGCCTGTGATCACAGAGTGAGTTTGTGTAAGAGTGAGAACTTGAACTCAGCTCTCCTTGACTCTACAACTGGTCTCTCTCCACTCTGATAGCTGTCCTTTAATTCCAAATCAATGGCTGACAAATCTCACACTTTATGTTCTTGGTTTGGTGGTCAGAAAGTGGAATACTTATTGCCACCTGATTGCATATATTCTATCAAACCTCAAAGCCTGTGAATTCCCACATAGGGCACAAGCTCTATTTGGGGGGCCTCTACAAAAAAATAGTACAGACTGTGGGCACAGTTTGTTCTATCAAAACTCAAGGCCTGGAAATCCCCTTCTTATAGGACATGAGCCATGTTTTGGGGGCCTCTACCAAAGGATTTAGTATAAGTTGTAGGCACGATGGTTTCCATCAAACCTCCATGACTGTGAATTTCCATGTAGGATATAAGACTTGTTTGGGGGGCTCTACCGACAGAACTAGTACAGACTGTGGGTGCAATGGTTATTGGACAAATATTGACCCTCTGAACCAATCAAGATTATGAGAGACTTAGAAGACTTAGTTCCTGGCCACATAAACATAATTAACAATTTCTCTGCCTGGGACAAGTGACAGTGGTTGATTGGGGGTACACATACATGACGTGTGGCTTCTGGGGTTGGAGGGTGGAAAAGGAACCCATCCTGGTTTCTCCACTGTTGAAGGAAGGGGAAGATGGCAGTAGAGGGGTAGTTTGGGCAAGAGAGGAAGAATGTTCCTTCCCTCCTCAGTGGAGCTTCCAAATCCCTTCCCTGGGACAAAGCCCAGTTCTCTCTCCCTAGTTATGGTTCTCTCTGCCCAAGAGGACCTTATTGGGCCATAGGAACATAGATCTATGGGATGTCAGAGTCCAACAAATCCAATCCCTTCACATCAAAGATGAAGAAAAGTGACTTGTGGAGGGGGAGGTACTTGCTTCAACATCCAACAGGGTGAGAGAACATCCAACAGACTCCAGGACCCAGGACCACACAGGGCTGGACTTCCTGAGGGCCTCTTGGCAAAGGATCTTACCTCTTAAAGGCTGTGTTTTGATGATTATCTGTGAAAACTTGGCTACTCTTAGCCATACAACGATATGGGGCAATCCTGAAACATTTACTATGGGGAACACTCTCTCCATCTCCAGAGAAAGAACTATGGGAGTCATCTTTCCCATCATTGTATTTATGGTTTTATTTTGGGGTTCTGGTTATGTATGAATTTACCCCTTACAACAGTGACCAATATGGAAGTGGGTTTTGCATGACAATAAAAAATGAAAAAATTATACTTAATTAAAAAAAAAAGACCATCTTTCCTCATTTGTAAAATTGAGATCAGCAGAGCACTCAATTTCCAGGGTTATACAAAGAATAATAAATCTTTATCTAGAAGAGAACTCAGAGGTTCTTGAGTCTAATTCCTTCATATTGCAGGGATGTTGGTTGAATCACCTAATGTCACACAGGGAATAAGCACAACCAGTGTTCTCTCCTTCTTGAGAGTCCAATTTCCATTGTGCCTCACGTTCTTGTTTAGTATGCTTAATGGCTAAGATTGGTATTTTTGTTGTTATCATGAGTGCCAAACCCCTAGTACAGTGATGGTGAACCTTTTAGAGGGGTGAGTGATGTGAGGAATGTCCTCAGGAGAGGGAGAGGGGAGCAGCCTGGCCCCACATCCCTCTGGTTTTCTAATAATAAACTCTGGCAAACTCTGTTCTGGGGTGACGGAGCCCATGGAAAGGGCTCTGTGTGTCCTTTCTGGCATGTGTGCCATAGGTTCTCCACCATGGCCATAGTAAGTGATTCAAAAGAAATACTGGTTGATTGGTTAGCAGAAGCCACTGGTGTTCAATGAGTGAGATGCAAATCTTTCTTTCCCCAGGCTGGAGAGAATCCTGTGTCCTTGGAGCAAGCTGGATCCCATTTTCCTGGAGGGAATCCAGAGCATGAGTAGCCACTGGCCCAGAAAGGTGGCACCAGGAGCGGAAAAGTGGAGGACCTAAAAACACCTCGGGCAATGGGAATGCCGAATTGGACTGGAGGAGCTCTTCAGACATCCAGCAGCAGAAATAGAAACAGAAACCTATCCATATATATACATATACACATATATATATATATATAAGAGAGAATAGGAATATTTATCATCTCTGCATGCCTTGTTGAGAACGGGCGTTCCCGTTCCTTTTATGCGACTTGCAGTATGAACATTTGTCCCCTCCACATTTGAGGTGCAGGAAGTGAAGGCCCATGGGGACAAGGCTAGCACATTTCCCACGGCCAGAGTCAAACCCCTGGTGATAGCCACCAGTGGGGTACGGATGGGGAATGGAGACCTGCTAGTCTTGTCAAGGGGTGGGCACGAGTCCAGGGTGTTTCCACCTTGGAACATTCTGACCAGACCTAGTTTGTGTATATAGAAACTCTGCCCCCATTGGGGGGGCAGATCCATTTTTCTATCTGTTTGGTATCTTTGGTGCTGCGTTTTCATAGTTGCCAGGTGCTACACTGCCTTTCTGGTGCTACCGTTGTGCTGAAGCTGCTCGTGGGGCCAGGGATGGAAGAAAAATTCATTTTGCTTATTCAGAATTTTTGTTTTCGAAGGGATGAGCTGTCATGTGTTGTTTGCTACATTCTCCTTCCTGTCCTTGGGTCCTTTTGGGCATACCCCAGGCATTAGTGAGGGTATGGCAATGGCTCAGCAAGAGAAAACTTAGCCCCACCAGTGAGCCAAGAGTTCTCCCCTCCTCTTCAAGGGTTGCCCTGGGAATCCATCCATTCCACAGCAATTCCAAGGAATCTCTGCTCTTGGGTTTCTGGGATCCCAGAGCCAAGATGCTGATTCGGATTTCGAGCAGAGGGGAGAAGCTGACGGGCATTCCAGCAGTAGGCACCAGGCTGGCAAGGTGCCAGAGGTTTTCGAGATAAGCTCCTCTTTTCAGAAGTTTGTAGATGATCTATAAGAATGCACCTCTGAATGGAGCTCCGCTCCAGTCTCCCCAGGGAGCAATTATTATTATTATTTTTGTTTTCATTCAAAAACCAAAACGAAACAAAAATCAACAACTGGTATTATACATCTGCGCTGGGCATTCCATCTCCTGTCGTCTCAATGGGCAAGAGAGCGAATGCCCAGACGGTAGATTCCAAATACTACACAACACATGTTGTGGGCAGCAGCTCCGCTCGCTTGGTGGCTGGGAGTCCCAGCTGCGAGAGCACGGTGCTAGTGGCGGGAGTTCATTGGGCTCATCTGGCTGAAACGGGACTGGTCCCTTGGCATTTGCTGAAAAGAGGCGGCTCCCTTAGAACGCAGAAGGAGCTTAAGGAGCTTCATGGCAGGGTCTCAATTCCTGCTGCCACCCCCCACCCCAGCCTTTTCTAAATCATACTCACATGAAAATAAAAACAACATAGGAAGACAGGTGATCTCTTCTCCATCCTTCCCTCCAGTTGGATTTGACTCAGTGCGCCAGGCTGTGATGCAGCCATTGAAACTCCAAATTCCAGGTACTTGCACCTCTCTTTTCACCAGGTCTCTCAGGCCCTCCCTCTGGGGCTTTGAGCCCTGTGGATGGATACTGGAGTTGGGCAGCCAGGAGGGAGGCTGAGAAAAGGCAGGTGATGCCCATCCCCAAGTTCTTTGCCTCCACAGGGGATGTTAAGGTCTCTCCTGGCTTACCGCTGTCCTTGACTTTTCCTGGGGTGTGCTTCTTGGCTAGTTAGTGGTACCACAAGATGGTGTTTATTTAAGGGCTGTCTTTTCCAGACACCTCTAGTTTTGAGTGGAGGGAAACGTTCCCAGCCAACGATGACCTTCTCAGACTTGGATTCCTCCCTCCCTCCTTTGGCTAGCCTTTCAATCACTTCTGCTGCAGGGATTAAGATTGCTCCAGCAAAAGGTGTGGGGGCTGTGCTCTGGGGGGAGACTTTGATTTCAGGAAAGCCAGTTTGCTGAGAGAGCCAGGCACACCCCAAAGCTTTATGGCTAGGACTCCCTGTATATAGTTTTCCATGTATTATTAGCAAATGTATATCTAAACCTTGCATTTTTTGGGGAAGGGGGCACATCATTAGCGTGAGTGCACTTCTTTGTGGCACCTGCTTTTGACAAGGGGCCATTTTTATGCTCATTTTGATACGAGACTGGACTCGTGATTGACATTTATATTAGGAAATTGATGCATGATATATATTCGTGTATTTCTCTGCTGTCTACTCATTGCATTATGGGGATTGCATGGGATGGTGAGCCAGGATCTTTTGTTATTGTCCATATTTTGACCATGAGTTCCATTTCTCAGGTTCTTCCCCCTTTCTCTTTCACTCTCCTTCTCTCCCTCTGTTCTCCAGACGCTGAGAAGTCATTGATTTTGACTAGCTTCACTGTGGAGCCTCAAAGGAGATGGAGAAAGGGAGGGAGAGAGGGAGGGGGGTGAGCATTCAGGCAATGCTTAAAAATAAAGAAAGACCTCATCTTGGATTTCAGCAGACTGGCTCACTATTGCAGAGGGGGGCAGGTTCTGAGATCATCGTCTAGGTGCTGGCTTCCAGGGAAGAATGGCCTGGGCTCATTTCTCAAAAACCACTGCTCTAGAAAATGGGTTACATCTTCAAGAGGTGGGGGGGGGCCCTGTAGGATCAGGGGTGCTCCTGGGACTTCAAGATTCCCTATGAGCAACCCCTCCCTCAGAAGCAAATAATATCTTTTTGAATTTTCTCCCTTTGAAGTTGGAAGTAACCAGCTAGAATAACTTTTCACATCCTTCATTTTTTTTTTTACTGAATTTACTGAAATTTACTGAATTTACAGGAGGAGCCAAGAGGCTTTCATCAGCTGTGGAATATGGTTAAGAAATCATCTCTTCAATTAGATGCACTGGAGCTGAGTTAAAAGGGAAGGCTGGTATCTGGACTCCCACACAGTTTTGGGGCCATAAATTTTGATTAACCATAAGGAGAAGCCGTGAGCTGGGAAGAAAGATAAATTTAAAAGGGAAATAAGAAAAATTTTCTAAATTAGTGATATAGTGGATAGAGGCCAGATGTGGAGTTAGAGACACAAGTTAAAATTCTGCCCTGGCTCCTTACTTTCTGTATAAGCTTGGTTGAGTTCCTTTTCTGGACTTCAACTTCCTCTATTGAAGAAAAAAAATGAGAGGGTTAGGCTAGGTGCTCTCCAAGGTCCTTTCTGGTCCCAGATCCTTTTATCCTGTGATAAGACCTACTTGGGTTAGTCCAAGGATTTGCCTTCTTTAAAGGCAGGGTTTGGAAAATGTATCTTCCTCCCTTCTACTGGAGACTTTGGGTCTCTACAGTAACCCACCTAGCCTCTCTTGAAAGGAATTTGTTCCTTGTTGGAAATCTATTGAGAGACCCTGGTAGGGACTCTTTAGGGGGGAACCAGAGGACTTCTCTCATATTGAATTTTCAGTCTATAATAGAAATCTGTTTTTCATTCATGGCTTGGGGGTAGTCTTGGCTGAGATTGGACAAAATGATATTAGAGGTCCCTTCTAGCCCAGCAGTGAGGTGTGGGCACTCCCCAGTAGGGCCGTGTGGTTTGCTGTCCCACATCGTCACATTTCACGTTCCATCTTGATTATGACAACGTGACTGGTCCAGGGCCTACGAGAACCGTCCACAGTTTTATGTAAAAGGATGTGGACAAAGCTGGGGACAGTATCCTTTGGTTTTTAATCTGTCCAATGCCTTTAGGATACCGTCATGTTTCATTTTATTTATTACCTGTTCTGGGTCCCAGTCCTCCAAAACATCATGGGATGTAGTGGAAGGAACATTGGCTTTGGTGACAAGAGGACCCAATTTGAATTTCAGTTCTATAACAGATGACTAATTTACTTTTGGGCAAGTCTTGTCCCATCTCCTAGCCTCAGTTTCCTCCTATGTAAAATGAGGTGATTGCTTCGGTTAAGCCCCAAGGTCCCTCGCAGATCCTAGAAGCAGCATCTCATTTGTCACCAGCTTTCCAACCTCATTCCAGAGCACTGGGTACTGGGAAAACATTTCTGCCTCCCATCCACTCCCATTTCCAAACCCATTCCTTCTGTCTCACCCCCCACTCCCTTTTTGTACTAAAAACTCTGTTTTGGGGCAATGAATTTACAATTTACTTTAGGGAAAGATTTCTTGGGATCCATGGATTCCCCAAAGGATCCAGAGATAGTTTTCAGGGAGCCCATAAACTTGAATGGGAAAAAAATCATTTTTATTTCAATAGGACTGATTTCTTCTCTAATCCTATGTATTTCCTTTTATTAATTTACAAACACGATTGTGAGAATGGGCCTCTGGGCTTCCCCAGACTGCTCAGGGGTCCTGGGACACAAACAAGGTGAAGAATTCTTGTTCAAGGAGAATCTTGGCACTGGGCACAGAACATTTCTGGAGTGGGTTTTACGGTGTGGCTGGGCTGGTCCCCACTGGCTGCCAGCCCTCAATGGGGATGCAACGAACTCGAGAATGTACCCTTCTGGTTTCTGATATGACGTTTGCTGGGCTATCTTTTGTAAGAAGGATTTCGTACCTTGAAAGACTCTTTGTACATATTTATAATGACTTTATTAAAAAATCCTTTGTGCTCTATAGCTCAAAGCCTTGGTTGTTTTTTTTTTTTCATTTTTCTCCTGGGGGGGTAGGCTATGGAAATGGGTAGGTGGGGGCCCAAGTGGGAAGGGGCTGCTCCCTCTGGATTCTCTTCCCTGTTATGATTGTTTTGAGACCTAAAGACTGCTGGGGATCGATGCATACATGACACTTGGACAGGAAGAGTCAACATAGACACACATCGGTGCTCCAGAACCATGAAGGCTAGATTTGGGAGTTCAAAGACTAGGGTTCAAATCCTGCCTCAGAAGTCGTGTGACTTTTTTTGGCCAACTCACTACTCCCTGAGGTCCTAGTTTTCCCATTCATAAACAAAGGGGGTTAGAATAGATGGTTCCAGATCTAAGACCTATAGTGTGATCTTGGACCAGATGATTAACCTCTACAAGCCTCAGTTTACTCCACTATAAAATGGGAATAATGTTGGTACTCTATCTTCCAGGGCTTTGTGAACCTTGAAATGCTACAGAAATGGGAAATATGGGTATGATTATCCCATTTCTGGTCAGGCTGAAGAAGAAAATCTATTGTGTGGAATAGAGAATGTCCTGCCTGCTGCTCCCAGGTCCCCTTTCTAAGCAGTCTGATTCAAATGCCCTGAAATCATCCCAGCTAAAGTATGAGATCTGTTCAATTAACATGTTAATGAGTATGCAAATAGGAGCAGATTGCTATCCTGGTTTCACCCCCATGGTGCCCTAGCCTAGCTATAATGGGAAAATAGGTGCCCCTGGGTTCTGGCTCCAATTCCCTTCTTCCTCACAGATTCCAAGCCAATCTACAGTCTCCTTTGGATCTCAGGGTTAGCAAATCACTGACCGAAAACTAGGAAGTACCTTGGAGGGCATCTTGTTCAGAGGCAGCCTGGAATCAGGAAGACTCATTTTCACGTGCTGAAATCTGGCCTCAGACACTAATTGTGTGACTGAGCAAACCACTTAACCTCTGTCTGCCTCAGTTTCCTCAACTATCTTCCTGCCTCAGTTTCCCTGGTGGTAAAATGGGGATAATAAAAGCATCTTCTTCTCAGGATGGTTGTAAGGATTAAACAAGATAATATTTATAAAGCACCTGACCCCAAATAGATATTTTAAAAGTGCTTGTTTTCCTCCTTCCTCTTAAATTTTTTCTCCCCTTCTTTTTCTTATTTCTTTTCTTCCTCATTCTCTTTCTTCCTCTTATTTTCTTTCTTTTTCTTTTTTCAGAGGGGGAAAAGAAAAAGAAATACATTTTTATCACCTACATTTTTTAATATATCCCTCCTTCCCCTTTCTTGAGGGTCATTTTTTGTAATAAGGAAATTCTAAAAGTGAATAGAACAGCAGATCAGCAAAATTAAGCAATACACTGAAAAACACTGACTTTATATGCAGTTTCCCATACCCACTGTCCCCACTTCAAAGAAAGGAGGGAAATGGTTTTTCTTATCTCTTCTTTGGGGTAATGCGTTCCTTATCATTTCATAGCATTCAATTCCAATTTCTCTCTCCATTTACATTAGTGTAGTCATTGTGCGTCAAGTTTCCCTGATTCTGCTTTGCATCAGTTCATATAAGGTCTCCTATGCTTCTCTGTATTCCTCATGTTGTTTCTTTTCTCAAATCATTTTAAATTGATTTTTATATCACCTACATCTTCCAAAGCATCTCCCTTCCCCCTCCCAGAAAGCTACCCCTTATAACAAAATTATAAGAAAATTAAAGTTAACCAACCCATTACAAAAGTCTGACATTTGTGGGTGTGCTACTCTGGACCAATAGCCCCCCACTTCTGCAAAGAAAGGAAGGAAGGCTTCTTATAACTCAAGATCATTTTGGTTATTATAATTAGACAGTATTCAGTGTCCAAGGGAAGTAAGGTGGCACAGTGGATAGAGTCCCAGGCCTGGATTCTGGGGAACATGAGTTCAAATCCAGCCTTGGATACTTACTAGCTCTGTGACCCTAGGCAAGTCACTTAACCCTCTTTGCCTCAGTTTCCTCATCTCTAAAATAAGAAGGAAATGGCAAATCACTCTAGTATCTTTGCAAGAAAATTCCAGATTGGGTCACAAAGTATCAGACATGACTGAACAACAACATTCGGTGTCTATTGTTCTGATTGTTTTTTATGTTCAGTTGTAGTCACTGTATACCTTGCTTTTTCCAGTTCTACTAATTTGACTTTGTATCAGTGCACACAGGTCTATCCCCACGCTTTCTGTATCCATTATATTCATTGTTTCCTATAACAAAAATGGTCCATGATGTCCAAGGACCACATTGAGCTAAGTCATTCCCTAACTGATGGGTAATAACTTTGTTTCCAGTTCTTTGCTACTACAAAAAATGCTGTAATAAAGATTTTGGTGTCTATATGATCATTATGTAGTCTTTGACCTCCTTGGGGCATATTCCTACCAGTAGAATCTCTGAATCAAAGAGTAGGGATATTGAAGGTCATGCTTTCCTCCTCTACATCCGAATTGCTTCTAGAATGGAGAGAACCATTCATAGCTCTATTCATAGGTCACTAGCCTTCCAGTTTTCAGTCAACTCCTCCAGCATTGAGTATTTCCATCATTGGCCATCTTTGCCAATTGACAAAGCCTCCATCAGAGAGGTTGGGTTCAACCCAAGCTCACAGTCTGTCAGTGGCAGAGGCAGGATTTGAATTCAGGGCAACACCAAACCCCAAGCTTCATCCACTGTGCCACAGTAACAGCTGTTGCCGGATGCTTGGAGAGGGCTTGGTGTAGGAGTCAAGGAGATGCCCCTATTGAAATATGCCAAGTCACAGACCCAACACTGGGCGAGTCTCGACAATGGTGAGCCTGGCAAAGCTTTGCCAAATGTGAGAAGTGGTTATCCCTTTCTGAAGATCCTCTTCCTCATGCCAAGAGCCTATGCATCCATCCTTCAAGGACCTCATGTGAATGGATGCCCCAGGTCTAAAAAAGGCAGCAGCCCATTGGACAGAAAACCAGCTTTGTAGTCAAGAAGACCTGGGTTCAAGTTCTCTCTCTAATATTTCCTAACGTTCTCCTTATCATAATACTACTTAGTTGTGGAATCCCAGGTAAGTTACTTAAACTTTGTGTCTCATTTATATTTTTATTTATACATCTATTTATTTTCAGATTTATGTATCTATAAAATAAGGGATTAGGTAGCTTCCAAGGTCTCTCCTGGCTCTCGACATAGGAGCCTATCATGTTTTTTTCAGACTCCCAGGCCAATGTTTAGTGGAAGGGGTTCTGTTTGGATTCAGAGTTAGAAGGTCTTGATTGGGATCTCAAACCAGCCACTTGCTACTTGTGTGATCTTGAACAAGTCATTTCCTTTTGGGACTTCTGTTTCCTCCTCTATTAAAAAAAAGGAAATTGATGATTCCAGAGACTCAATGAAGATAAACCATCCATGCCACTCACTTCCTGATAGAGAAGTAATAGATTTGAGAAACAGACCTAGACGGACTTTTTGAACACAGCCAATGTGGGAATTAATTTTGCTCGACTATTCACACTTATTACAAGGGTTTTATTTTTCTTGTCTTCCCCAGCTCCAGTTGGAGGCAGGGGATTTAGAGGGGGAAGGAGAGAAAATAAATGTTTGTCAATTGACAAAAAGCAAAAGTTGCATTTTAAAAATGAGGTTTTTGGCCACTAAAGCTCTTTAACAATCAAGATATTAATTCTTTGTAATATTTTATACTAATGGATAGAATTCATATTCTATACTAATTTTCATACTAATTACTAATCCTATCAATTATTAATATTTTTACTAATTAGTAATAACTGACATTACTACAAGAAAGCAAAAAGGTCCTCGCATATTCCTTGTGTGCTTGTGGGCAAATCATTTAGCATGTCTAGGACTCAGTTTCACCATCTGTAAAATAAGGGACTTGGATGTGGTCTCTGAGGTCCCCTTCAGTTCTAAATCTATCTGGAGAGATGTAAAATCCTCTTTTGGAACTAAGGGGCCAGCATGGTATAGCAAAAAGGGCTTAAAGATTTATAGTCAGAGAATTCAGTTACAAATCCTACCTCTGGAGACCCAGAAGAAACTTCCTGGGTTTGTTTCCTTTTCTATAAAATATAGAGGATTGGGCCAGACAGCCTCTGGTGTTCCTTATGATCCTGAGGTCTGAGCCTCAGTTTTCTTCTCTGTAAAATCTTCATTCTAGGGTTGGCCTAGATGGCTTCTCAAGCCCCCTCCAGCCCTGCCTAGCTAGGGAACAATAAAAATGCCCTTGTGGGAACTCTCCCCTGGCTGTGTTTTGGGGAGTCAGATCCTCTGGACCCTGGGCCTGATCTGGTTACCTGTTTCGGAGAACTGGGCTCCATCACTTGGAAAAATCCCGAGAAGCAACCATAGAGGCGTGGGAGATTGTTAATGAACCCCCACTATGCTGATTCCCCAGGAGTCCCCTCTGCCTGTATGGGAAGTGTTGCGTTCTCTCCTGGGCTCTTGCTGTCCATATGCTTCAGTTTGCCAGCATAAAACCTGCCTCGGGGCTTCTCCAAGATCCTGGATTGGGTGAGGGAAGCTAGAAACCCAATTTGGGGTCTCCTGATACCTCCCCAAAGCACTTTCTCTCCTAGATCACACACGGCCTCGGCTAATAAGCCTTCTCTGGCTCTAATTTATCATGCCTCTGCTGTGTCTGCATGCAGGGAAATTTTTATGATAAACCAGTTGCCGGGCCTCCCGTTGCTTGCCTTTGGTTTTTTTCCTTAAGGCTAATAGAAAGAGAAGAGAAGAAGGGCCAAGCTGATACATACATATAGCAGCATCTCCCTCAGGTACCCTCCTTCCTGCCTGTTTATCTGGGCAAGTGGGATTTGAACATCATAGCTATTTCCATAGTAACGGAGCATGAAAGATGCCATGCTGCCCTGGAAGGTGATCTCTCACTGGGATCCGGGAAAACGCCAAAAATGTTGAGCGATGGAGAATCTCGCTCCATGCCCCAAGCCCCAACTCGCTCCATGCCCCAAGAAATGCCCCATGGCTTTTCGGATGGACGCGCTCAGATAATCCTGTCTGGGGGCTTGGTGACAGCAAGACGGCTGGGCCTCACTCCTGAGGACAGTGGGATAATCTGCTTATTAACCAGACAGGCTGCTCTCCCTCCTCCTCCTTCTCTGAAAACCTACACACTTCCTGAGCTCTGGCATCAATGAGTTGTGCTAAGGCCCAGGCTGAGAGCAAGATGGTTGGCATAGAAGAGGCCACAGAGGGATAGGCAGAGGATTCCTTGGGTTTTGTGGTTGCTATGCAAAGAGAAATGTGAAAAAGGCCAAACATTAAAAAAAAAAAAAAACCTCACCCAAAACCAAACCAAAAACCTCCCCTGAAATTGAATGCTATATAATTACAATGATCATGCTTGACCCCAGATCAGAGCGGAGAAGAAGCATCTCCCTTCTTTGCAAAGGTGGGAGTCTCTGAATAAAAAAAATGGTGTACATGCTGCTAGGCCCACTTCATGCCTTAATGGTTTGGCTGAATTGCTTTTTAATCTTTCTGGGTAGTAGAAGAAGAGGTGAAATGTAAAAAAAAGACTGTGATGTAATAAAAAATAATATTAAAAATGGAAATGTGGTCTCTGTGGAATAGGATGTGGTGATTTCCTTGAAGACAGTTTGGGAAGCAGCATAGGACAAGAAGTGGAAAGAGGATCTGAATTCAAATTCTAGCTTTGTAGATGCTTTTATAGTTTATTGTCCAGGTAACCTTTCTGGGCAATAACATGAGGAGTTGAACTTGATGGCATCTGAAGTGCCTTCTAGACCAAAATCTAGGGTCCTAGGCAGGAGGGAAGAAGCTGGAAGGAAGGGTTTTACTTGATTGGATTTA
This sequence comes from Monodelphis domestica, assembly GCF_027887165.1. Taxonomy (NCBI): domain Eukaryota; kingdom Metazoa; phylum Chordata; class Mammalia; order Didelphimorphia; family Didelphidae; genus Monodelphis; species Monodelphis domestica. The sequence goes on from NC_077229.1 coordinate 34,907,527, forward strand.
TAATTTCATGGAAGTAGAGGATTCCCCATGTGGAAATCCCTTGCACTGATATATCTGGCAGAAGTTTTTGAAGCAATGAGATGCTAATTAGCTTATGTATGGCTGAAAATCAATGATTTGTCAGAAGCTGGACTTGAACTCAGATCATTCTGATTCTACAGTTTTAGCCTCTATCCACTCTGCCAGGATCCCTCTCAAAGGGGAAGTAGACAATAAAATTAAAGACCCCCCAGAGCCTAAGTTAGACAAACCCAAGTATGACTGGACCCAATGCCCAGAGGGTATAAAAAGCCAGAATGTGCACTGTCTCTTTGGCCTTCCAGAAGGATGAAGCAATGCCTATGGGTGCTGCCGGCATACACAGACAAGGGGAATGGTCAGTCATTCAACAAGCAACTTTGTTAAGTGTCGGGGATACAAAAATCCTGCCCCTGCCCTCAAGGTAATTGGGAGCCAACATGTACACATAAAAGTATATAGGTGATATGACTATAACGTGGTTCACATATGGATAGGCAGCAGTTGGGGGAGGGAGGAAGAGGAAAGGAGGCAGAAGAGGGATGAGAATGGGGAGCGGGGAGGAAGAATATGAAAAGAGAACAAAGCTCTATGTGCTGGAGGAGGGCTTGAAAGGCATCTACATCCAGGCAACAGGTTGCCCATCCCATCCCGAATGTAGTTATCCCTCCTAACCTGTGGTCCATGGGGCTTTCTCGAGTTTCTCAGAATGGCTATATTTTTAGCATCCTAGAGGAGGAAAGGGTCTCCAAGGCCATCTGCTTCAGCTTTCACCCAAACAGGAATCCACTCTGGAGAACCCCAACAAGATGGGCATCTGACATCTTCTTAGAAACCTCTAGTGAGGGAGACCCTACCACCATCAGCATGGTAGCTAGTGCCTAAGATGGAGTAGAGGCATACCCAATTTACTGAGCAAGGGACATGGGGAGGGGAGTGGCTCTTTTTCATGAAAGCCAAAAAATGATCCCAACATTTGTTGACAGCCCAAACCATCAAATCTGTCCAGTAAACAGGTCACTATAATACAAATAGTCCTAACAGAAGCATTTATAGAGCAAAGTACTTCCCATGTTTCATCCTCACAACAACCCTGTGAGGTAGGTGGTATTATTATGCCCATATTAGAGATGAGGAACCTCAAGGCTCAGAAAGATTATATACTAATTACTAAGTGCCTTAGCCTGGGGTCAGAAAGTTAGTGTCTGTCAAGGCAACATTTGGACTTGGGCCTTACTGACCCCAAATCCTGTGTTCTACTCACCACACCACCTAGCTGGGGGTTGGGAGCACAGTACAGCTAGCTAGGTGACTAACACTGTCCACTACTTCCTGAGGGGTAAGAAAGGCTGGAAGATGGATGAATCAATGGAACCATGTCAGATTCTTTAGGGCTTATTTTTAGGGGACCTGGCCAAAAAGGGATGAGACTATTATCAGGGTTGGGGGCTTTCATTAGTCTATGGAGGAGAAGGGAGGGAAGGATAGAGAAGCAAGGGTGTGAGCTCTGATCTAGAGTGAACAAGGTCCCATGGAAGAGACTCAGACTAGCAGCTATTCACCAGCATAGACTTCATGGAATGTGGATGAGGACAGGAGGCTTTGTTGGGAAGAAACCAACTAAATGAGATTGGTGGGTGATGGAGATCCAGGGGCCCTTCCCAACATCTGCTCCCCTGGGCCTTTCCACCAGTCTAAAAGTCTTCTGACCTAATACACTTGGAAATGGGCAGAAGTGGTGCCATCCTTCCAGCATCTCAGGGTTTCCACGGCAACTGAACGGCAGAGAGGGCATGTCCTCTCACGATCAAACCAAAGGCAGAGACACTCCTCGCAGAAGACATGCTGTGGGGACAAGGTGTAGAGAGGGAGGAGTATATGGTCAAAACAGAAACTCTTTACCTTCCACCCCTCTTGTTGGCTTCCTTATTTCTATCCATGTCACTCAAGTTTACCCAGCTACAAGCAGCATTTATTATGTACCTATCATAGGCACTGGGCTGGATTCTGAGGCGGTAGGAATGCAAAATTAGGACCCTAGATTTAGAACTGGAAAAGAAACCCTAGATAGAATCTAGTCCAACTCTCTCATTTTCTAGAAGAGATAGAGGCTAAGAGAATAGAAATGCCTTGTGTCAAGTCATATAGGTTAAGTAAATGGCAGAGATGGGATTTGAATCCAAGTCTATGGATAGTAAACTCACAGCTCTTTCTAGGGTACCATGATGCTAAATTTGCATGCAAAGGAAACTCATCTAATGAACTTTAATTAATTTATTAATGATTGGTTAATTAATTAGTTCATTCATTCATTCATTCATTCATTCATTCCCTTAACTTCCACGTTAGAATCAATACTGTGTATTGATTCCAATGCAGAAGAATGGTAAGAGCTAGGCAATGGGGGTTAAGTGACTTGCCCAGGGTCACAAAGCTAGGAAGTATCCAAGGCCAGATTTGAACCTAGGACCTTCCATCTCTAGGTCTGATTCTCAATCCACTGAGTTACCTAGCTGCCCCCTGAGTTATTTATTTTTAAAAATTAGTTTATTCATCCAGCATCTGCTACATGGAAGGGACCATGCTAATAATTATAAGAGATAAAATTATCATAAGATATGGTCAAATGAACTTTTATTAAGAAGGTACTACACAGTTGGGCATTGCACTAGTCAAGTCAACAAATATTTATTAAGAGCCTAGTCAACTAGGTGGCTCAGTGGATAGAGAGTCAGGTCTGAATTCAGGAGGTCCTGGGTTCAAATCTAATCTCAGCCACTTCCTAGCTGTGTGACCTTGGTCAAGTCACTCAACTCCAACTGTCAAGTCCTTTACACTCTTATGTCTTGGAACCAATACTTGGCATCAATTCTAAGACAGAAGGTAAGGTTGTGTTTTTTCTTTTTTAAGAGTTGTGCAAAGCACCCTCAGTGTACAATCACAAGCAGAAAGACAATCTCTGCCCTCAAGGATCTTACATTCTAGTGGGGAAGACAGTACAGAAAAGGAAGGTGAAAGGATTGAGGGTGCTAAGCTTTGTAGATACAAAGTAGATAAACAAAAAATTGTCAAGTTTCTCAAGGAGTTTAAGGAACTTATATTCCAACAAGGAGTCGACATTTATGCATAATTATATTTCAAGGCTCTGTGTCTCGATGCTTGTTGGTATGTCCTCTATCATAGAAGATTAAGAACCCCAAATTCAAACATCCCTCAAAGAGCAGAGGCTTCGGAGGGGGTCTTCCACATTATCCGGTTCAACCTCTCGGAAAACAGAGCCCGATATCCAGGCCAAGCCTCTCCCTTGTCTTCTAATCCTACATAACCTTCTTGGACATTTCCAACTGGATGTCCCACTGTAGGCATCTCCAACACAACACGTCCTGAATAAAGTTCATTCTCTTTGGCCTCAACTTTCTCTCTCTTCCTAACTTCTCTGTTTCTCTGGAAGCCTCTATCATCCTTCCAGGTGCCCAGGTTCCTAGCCTCAGTCATCATCAACTCTTCCCTCTCATTCACTTATTGTCTTTGTTGGTGAGTCGTTTCAGCCATGGCTGCTCTTCGTGAGCCCATTGGGATTTTCTTGGCAAAGTCTCATCCAATGAGTTGCCATCTTTATCGATTCCACTTCCACAATTTGCCCTCCCTTCCCTTCACTTCCAAAGCCTTCACTCTGGTTCCTTCTCACCTAGACTATGGCAACAGTCTCCAGAGTGGTCTTTTGGTCTCCGGACTATCCTTCTCTAGACTATCATTCATACGGCCACCAAACAGATATTCCCAAAGCATAGATATGAGCCCATCACTCCATGGGTTAGAACCCTCCAGTGGCTCCTTTTGACTTCTAGGATAAAATGTAAATTCTTGTTTTGTTTTTTAATTTTTACCTTCCATCTTAGAATCAATACTAAATGTTGCTTCCAACAAGGCAGAAGAGTGGTAAGGGCTAGGCAATGGCAGTTAAGTGACTTACCCAGGGTCACACAGTTAGGAAGTACAGGGGC